>NC_050574.1:116587246-116870945 GCF_011100635.1 Trichosurus vulpecula | reverse complement strand
TGACATGGTGCCCCTCTGGATGCCGGCAATGTGGCACCTGGGGAGTAGGTCACATTGACACCATTCAGCCTGCTGCTGGGGGACCAAAGACTGGGCCTCCCAGCCTGGTCATACAGGATCCGAAGAGTAAACTTCCGTGGTCATCATAGATCTTCTCTGTCCGAGTCACTCGATCAAAGTCCAGGGACAGGAGGTTTCGGTTGTGAACCTGCAGAAACAGTGGAGAGAGAGAAATCAGTGAGGATCCCAGTTCTCAGACTGCTGAATCTGGAGAGGATCTTAGAAGATGGAATATTAGAGACTTAGAATACAGAATATTACAAACCAGAATACAGAAGTGCTGCAGGTGGAAGGGGCCTTAAAAATCAGAGTGTTAGCCAATCAGGTGCACAGTGGACAGAGTGTTGGCCTTAGTATCAGGAAGACTTGAGTCTGATCCCAACCTCAGATACTTACTCACTGTGTGACCCTGGGCAAGTCACTTAGCCTTCCTTAGACTCTGTTTTCTCATCTATAAAGTGGGGATAATAACGATGCCTCTCTCACCAGATAGTTGGGAGGACCCAATAAGTTAACCTACATGAAGAGCTTTGCAAACCTCCAAGTGATAAATAAACCGTAGCTCTGATGATCAGGATAATGACAATGATGATTAGAACATTAGAAAGGCAATGACCACCTAGACAGGTGCTTTCATTTTACAGAAGAAGAAACAGTGATCTAGAAAGGAGAGGTCACATAGGCAGGCTACGGAAGAGCTGGGATATAAACTCTGGTCTTCTGACTCCACGCCTAGCACCCTTTGCATATCATCAAGGGTTCAAGTTCCCTAGTATCTTTAGGGTTGAAGTCACGGCACGAAAGAAGGGACTTATAAAACAAAAGCATTTTAGGGCTGGCAGGGACCTTAGAGGCCTTGCCTCCATGGCCTTCATTTTATATCGGAGGAAAGGTCAGAGGGTTCAAGTGACTTGACCAATGTCATACAACAATTTAATGACTGAGCTGGAACTTGAACCCAGCCCTCTGGCCTTGTAGCTCAATATTCTTCTAGGATACAGTTATAGTGTTACTCTGCGTTTCTATAGCATGTTCTAGTTTACAAGGAGTGCCGAAGTAGGTAATGTGAAGATTATTACCCCCATTTTCAGTTGAGAAAGCTGAGGCTCGTGGCAGCTCATGAGCTCTGCAAGGTCTTAAGGCTGGTAAAGAGCAAAACTTTAACTCAGATCATGGGATAACAAAGCCCAGCGCTCTTTAGAACATTCTTGTCCCCTCAATAGGGAGCTTATGAAATGGTTCAAAGACTCGGGGGCTAATGTGTGGGAAAGAAATGAGCCAAAAGGCTGCATGTATCCAGCTGGGAAATTCTAAACAGGCCCCAGTGTTTAAGCTGCAGGACCTGGCTCAGTATGTCACTGGTGGCACAGGCCGATACCTATGGGGTTGGTCATAAATACAGAAATAGGATGCAAAATTCCTTTTCTTTATTAAAATCTGAAAGCTGTGATTTACTGCTATTCCTTTGGGATCCCCTGCTTTTCTGGCTTTCAAAGGAAATTGAATTGCATGCTGGGGCAAAGTTCTGGAAGGGGCTCTGTCCTCAGTGTCTGTGCCGGTGTTCCTGGCAATGACTGGAGGAACCATCCCTAGGGACTTCTTCAAGATCCCTCTGGGGATGCTCCTTAAAGAAATGGCTGGGAAGACAACCATGGGGGCCTAACAATGATAGCCCCCCACTTCTCCAGGGCATTAAGCTTGCTCACAGTCTCTCTCACAACAACCCATGGCAGGCAGATTGTACAGTCAATGCTATGCCCATTTTACATTTGAGGAAGGTGGAACCCAGAAAAGCGAAAAGACATACAGAGGAAGGAGTCAGGATTCAGACCCAAGTGTCCTAACTCCAAGTGTTGTGCTTTATCTGAGACACCACGCTTCCTCCTGATGGCAGCCCTGATTGTCACTTCTGAAGGCCATGTACTAAGAGATGGGAGGTTTGCTGTGTGCAGCTGTGGAAGTGCCCACAACTGGGAAAAAATCACAGATCTTTTAAGTAAGGCCTGATTTTAAATAAGAATTCTGTCTTTTCCACCATATCTAGAGGTTCCTTTGAGCTCCAGAATGCTCCCAAGCACAGTTACTGATAATAAGGAGGAAGACAAGTGAGAAAAACCCAAGAGACCCCAGAGCTCTGACATCTCTGCTTTGATTTGCGAAATGGTCATAGGACATCTCATGTGAATTCTCACCAATGTTTTGATTATGCACTAGAATTCTTTTTTGTCAGAATAGTCTTTATCACATGTCAATCTGGTTTCCCTTAATTAAAAATCTTCAGCATCTTCTCATTTTTACCAAGTAAAAGCAAACTTCTTTGCCTGGCATTCAAGGCTCCTGAACCCCCACATAGCTTCACCCTAACTTTCTCATGTGACCCAAAGGAAAGAACAATGGACTTGAAACAAGGAATATCTTTCAAATCCTGTTTCAGATACTAGTAGCTCAGTAACCATAGGATGAATAATCTCTCAGTCTCAGTTTCTTTATCTGTAAAATGGGGATAAGAATATCTATGTTAATAATACCTACATGAATTAATAGCTAGCATCAGCTATTATTATCACTATCTAATAATAAGCTAGCATTCGGTTATCATATGCTAATAATAAGATAGATGGCACGTACATGGCAATTTATAAATAGTAACTTATTTTACTTCTCCAACTCCCTTGAGAGGTAGGTGCTATTATTATCCCAACTTTTACAGATAAGGAAACTGAGGCAGCAACTTGCGAGAGATCACCTAGCTGGTATCTGAGGGCAGATTAGAACTCATGTCTTCCTGAATCCAGGCCCAGCCTACTATCCACCGTACCACCTAGTCTTCAAATAGGATGATGATTGTAACGTACTTAGTACAGAGCCCGCCATATGGTGGATGCTATACAAAAGCTAGTCACAATTATTATCTTTGGTATTTGTCCTGAGGATTGGTAAAGATAAGCTACCTTTTACCCCTCAGAATTCTGCTTAGTGTCTCCCTTAGAGTCATGGGATTCCCAAGAGACTTTAGAGATTATCTATTCTAACCCTCTCATTTGAAAATGAGGAAACCGAGACTGGAAAAGAAATGTCCTTTGTCTAAGGTCACCACAAAGCTATTAAGTATTGAAATCATGGATTAAACCCAGGCCTTCTAACTCTAAGCCAATGTTCTTTTCACTACACTCTGTTGCCTTAAAAAAGGTATAATTAATAGTGATGAATTATACCACGTGACCTCAAAAGAGCAAGACAGGTGTCGGGTTGAATTGATTTTTGACTGGCTTAAGGGCAGGAGGAAGATCTAGACACAGATGGTAATACTTGGTTTCCCATCACAGTCCATCTCTTAAGCCATCTCAACCCTTCTTGGTGGAAAACAGGTTTTAAAAGAGTCCCTTTTAAGACCTTACTCTGAATGCCAAGGACTTGTGCATCTCTCTACCCATTTAAAAGAGGGGCTCTTTGGAAGCCCGGGAGAATTTACCAAACCTTTCCCAATTCGCACATCCTCCAGTCTTCAAAGGATCCCTCAACTTAGAAAAATGGCAGAGGAACAGCTCCAAGCAGGCAAAGATGTGCGTGTGTGGCATCCTCCCCTCCCTTCCCGCTCACTCCCACCTCCAACCTCTGCCTGTCCAAGTTACAAAGCCCTGAAAATGAGGATTTATAATGAAAATGCTGAGACAAGTCTAACTGTAGAGACCAGGATGGCACGGCTGTAATAAGGCTGTCTTCCCAGGGGTAATCAGACACAATTGTGGAGATAAAAAATATCGCTGCATAGAATTTCCATGAGACACGAGTATTGATGCTGAGAACACAGGAGACAGGGGCTGGGCTCATGGTGGAAACACTGAGAATGTTAGGCAGGGAGGGACAGCTCCCATTAATGGAGGGGACCATTAGCTATGTCAAAACTCCTCTATAATGTCCAGCCCTGACTGCCCACTGCTTCTGAGATTAGGAAGGGAGTGGTTATCTCTTAGCTAGGGCTCTTGCGAAACTGTGTGTCAGCTCTGTGGCTGAATAAATAAAATTGAATTAAGCAGATAGCTTGGGAACCGTGCTGGCAGCAGAGAGATTATTTTACATCCTTCTTTATTAAAAAGTTCACGCCTGTAAAAAATGAGTTACGTTATTGGGAGAGCTCCCCCCTTGCCCATCCCCAGTAACGCTTTAATTTCAGACAGTATTCTGGGGGCCGTGGGTTTCTAGCCAACCTAGAATCACAGAAGCTGGAAGGAACCTTAAAGACCATGTGATTGAAGACTCCATCAAAAGCATGAACGGTTACAGTAACAAGACAACAGTAATATTAATAACAAAAACTCACATTCCTATGGTGCTTAGGGTTTTACAAAGTACTTTCTGCACCAATCTTATTAAGGAGGAAAAGTATTAGAGTTGCTGTTTTGTGGATAAGGAGACTGAAGCTTAGGAAGAGGATTGTCCTTTCCCCTGGGCTGCACAGCTATGAAGCACTGGAGCCAAAGCTAACCCTTCCTCTTGCACCTTGATCTTGGCTCCTACTCTGCGGATTTGCTCCAACAATCATCCCCTCGCCTACAATCCCTCCCTAATTCCTGTTCCCTACAAAAATGCTCACGTCTCCTTTATGTTTAGAAAACAAAAACAAAAGTCCTTCCTCTGATTTCCATCCTGTCCGACTGTGCTCCCAATCCTTTTGTCTTTTTAATTGCTAAAGTCCTAAAAATACACAAAGTTACTGTCTCTACATGACTTCCATGTCTCACCTCCCGATTCTCTTCTCGATCCCTTGCAATCTGGCTTCAATACCCTCTCTGACTGAAACGACTTTCTCAAAGGTTACCGATGATGCTGGAAAAAGAACTGGAGGTGATACTTTACCTCTCTGGGCCTCAGTTTCCTCATCTGTAAATTGAGGAGGGGGCTGGACTAGATGACCTTTAATTTCCCTTCCAGGTATACGTTTATGATCCTATAAGCCTTAAGCCTTTTCTCAGCGTTCATTCTGGTGGATCTTTTGTTACACTGGATACCACTGACCAAGCCCCTTTTCCTACAGTCTATCCTCTCTTGGGCTCTAGGATTCTTCTTTCTTCTCATTTTCCTTCTACCCATTGGGTCACTCTTTCTGAGCCTCCTTCACTGGTTCATTATCTGCTGCTCCCTAAGCCTTGGCATCCTCTGAGCCAATGGCCCAGGCTGCTTCCCATCTGCCTCTACACTCTTTCCTACGAATGTAATCATCTCCTTTATACAGATGACCCCCAAATCTACCCCTTCAGCCTTCATCCATCTTCTGCACTACATCCTAGAATCTTTAGTTACCTGCTTGAGATCCTAATCAAAACGTTCTGCCACTGCGTCAAACTCCACATGCTCAAAAACAGAACTCTACCGTGGTTCACCCCAGATGGGTCTCTCTTTTGGCTTGATGTTAACCATCTCCAATTTATACTCTTCATATTATGGTTGTACATAGTTTTTTGCAGGTTGTCTCTCCCTTTATTAGCTTGTAAGCTTCTTGAGAGTAAGGGCTGTTTTTCACTTTTCTTCGTATCCCCAGCATTTAGTTCAATATCTGACATAAAGTTGATGCTTAATAAAAGTTTATTGACTGATTGGATATGATTGTGCTTAGGATAATCCAAGACTATGCACCCTGCAGAGCAGGGGTTCTGATACTTTTTTTTGTGCCATGGACCCCTTTTGGCCCTGTGGACTCCTTATCAGAATCGCATTTTTAAATACACAAAATAAAAAATATAGGATGACAAAAGAAACCAACTGTAATAAAACAGTTATAAAAATATTTGAAAAAAATTTACTGACCCAGGCAATGTGGTCTGGAAGAAAGAGATTTGGATTTGTAGCTGGAGAACCTGAGTTCATCCTCGCTCTATAACTTGCTATGTATGCGACCCATCACTTGATTAGGTCACTTAATATAATAATTAATAGTAAATAAGTTATCACTTAATTATTGATGACTAATTCATGAATAATTACTATTTATAACAGCTAATAACAATAGCTGGAGTTTATAGAGCATTTCAAGGTTCACAAAGTGTTTTTTATGTGGTATCCTCATTTAATGAATCTTCACAACAACTCTGGGAAGTGGGTGCTATTATAATCCTCATTTTACAGAAAAAGAAACTGAGGCAGAAAGACGTTAAGACACTTGCCCAGGGTCACGGAGCAAGCAAGCACCTATGGCTGGATTCAAACTCAGGCCACTCTGATTCTAACTCTGACCCTCTATTCTTTCTGGCCCTTATTTTCCTTATTTTTATCTGTAAAATGAGCAGCCTGAACTACAGTCTCAAAGGTCCCTTCTGGCTCAAGGTTCAAGGATCGGCTTGCTTACCCGTAGCCGGCGTCCGAAGACGGTGACCTGGCCCCTGGCCTGCTCCTTGCGCTGTCTCCATTCCACCAGGTTGAGCCCATTGTCAATGGGCAAGGTCACGTTCCTCTTGCCCACTGTTGGGTTGACGGTGCCAGCCAAAAGGTGGGGCTCAGTCTGTAAGGCCACTTCCATCCCATTGGCCAGCATCAACCGCAGGGAGCCATCGGCACCGAGGTAGTAGCTGTTTCGTACTTGGTCTGTGGGAAGAGCAGAGACAGAGAAGCTCTATTAAAACACATAGCAGGGGTAGCATGAGGGCAGCGGAGTGCTTTCTTTAAAGCAACTCAAGAATCATTCTAATTGCTACCGAGTAGCCAATCAATCAGACAATGAGTAGCAATGAAGTATAAAGAAAAGAACAGTAGACTGGGCTCCCACACTCTCCTACCACTCATTTACTGCATGACAACAAGTTTAATAACTAGCATTTATACAGTGCTTTAAGGGTGGAAAAGTGCTTTGCAGATATTATCTTATTCGATCCTCACTACAATCCTAGGAGGAAGTTATGATGATCACTCCCATTTTACAGGTGAAGAAACTAAGGCAAATAGAGGTTAAGTGACTTGTCCAGGGTCACACAGTTAGTACATCACTGAGTCAGAATTTGAATTCAGGTTTTCCTCACTCCAGGTCCCATTGTGCCTTGGGCAAATAGCTTTAATCCTCTGGGCTTCGGTTTCTTATCTGTCAAACAAGGGATTTGGGCCAGGACAGGAGTTTTTTTTTAAACCATTTTTGTGTCATCAACATCTTAGCAGTCAGGTGAAGCCTAGGGTCTTCTTAGAATAATGTTAAGTAAGTGCAAAAATGAAATACATAGGATTAAAAAGAAAACCAGTTATATTGGCATACAATTACTGAAATATAACAAAAACAAATTTCATAGACTACGAGTTAAGAACTCCTGGGCTTGATGATCTTGGAGATCCCCTCTAGTTTTAACTTTCTACGGTAATAACATATACAGATAGATAAAATATAGACATATAGATAGATATATTGTTGTTCAGCCTTTTTTAGTCACGTCTGACTCCTTATGACTCCATTTGGAGCTTTCTTGTCAAAGACACTGGAATGGTTTGCAATTTCCTTCTCCAGTTCATTTTAGATGAGGCAACTGAGGCAAATAGGGTTAAGTGACTTGCCCAGGGTCACACAGCTAATTAAGGATCTGAGGCCAGATTTGAACTCAGTTCTTCCTGTCTCCAGGCTCAACACTCTATCCACTGTGCCACCTAGCTGTCTCTGTGTGTGTATGATGTATGTATGTATATATATGTATATGTATATATGTGTGTGTGTATATGCATTTATATGTGTATAGTAACTCATATATACATATATGTGTATGTACACACACATATGTAAGGAGTTTTGCCAACCTGAAAGTGATATAAACACATACATATCATGTTCAGGTTTGTATACACACATGTGTAAAGTAGATAGTAATGGTAGCATTATTATTCTCATTTGACAAATGAAGGAATGGAGGTTTTGAGAAATTAAGTGATTTGCCAGTGGCCAGCATGCCTAGCAAATGTCTGAGATAGGATTTAATCTGAGGTTCCTGATTCGAGGTACAGTACTCTATGATATTATCCACCCTTTCAGATCACTTCCTCCTGGCCCTTTCCAGCTCTAATATTTTGTATTCTGCATTCTAAAATTCTGTGTCCCACATTTAATGTTTGAATATCCTATGGTCAAAGGTTCCTCCCGGCTCCAAATTTCCATTTTCTGTGTTCTTGTATTCTGCATTCTAAAATTCTGTGTCCCACATTTAATGTTTGAACATTCTATGGTCAAAGGTTCCTCCTGGCTCCAAATTTCTATTTTCTATGTTCTTGTAATTCTGCATTCTAAAATTCTGTGTCCCACATTTAATGTTTGAACATTCTATGGTCAAAGGTTCCTCCCAGCTCCAAATTTCTATTTTCTCTGTTCTTGTATTCTGCATTCTAAAATTCTATGCCCTACATTTAATATTTGAACATTTTATGGTCAAAGGTTCTTCCTGGCTCCAAATTCTGTTTACTGTGTTCTTATAGTCTGTGTTCTAAGTGTGCTTCCAGATCTAACATTCTATGGTTTGTTTACTGAGGACTTATTCTATATTCATCACTATTTGAGTCTCTGTCACAGGTAGATGATGGATAAAAATAAATAATAAAACATATTTTCTATATTTTCATCAGAATTTAAATTTTACTCTAAATGGCTGTTAACCTACTTTCTGTAAAGAGGTCCATGGAAACACAGGTTGGAAAACACAAGAAAAACAACCAACCACAGCTTTAAAAGACTTACTAGGTGCCAGCTTAAAAGGGAAGCCTACTTAATTCATCAAAGTTAGTGATATGATGATAAGATGTCTTTTTTCCTAGAAAAATTTAATTAAATCGAGTCTTTTCTCATCAGTTACTTAAATTACAAGGTCATAGATTTAAAGCTAGAAAGCAACCTTAGAGTTCACATGGGCCAATATCTTTATTTATAGATAAGGAGGCAGGGACAGGTAAAGAGCCTTGCCCAAAGCCACACAGTTAGCCAGTAGCAGAGAAAGGTTTGAAACTCAGGGCTTTGTGACTTTAAACCCAGTGGTCTGTGCCCCAGACCCATTTCATGATCTCATCAAAGGTACCATGGTATGACAAGACATGAAGGGTGAATGGAGGTGGCTGTAGTAGATAGATTTTGAAGGACAAGCTAAGAAGTTTCTAGAATTAATGGAAAACTTGGGGTCAGAAGACTTAGGATTGCTCATAACTATGTTACTTTCTGGCTGTGTGACTGTGGACAAGTCATGGCACTTCTCTGAGCCTCTTTGTCCATCTGTAAAACGGGAGTATTGTGAGTTCATATTAAATAATGGATCTGAAAGTACTTTATAAACTGTGAAGGGCTATATTAATGGTAGGGATGAGAAACATAATGTTAGAGCCATTAGACTTGGGGTCAGGAAGACACAGGCTCAAATCCAACTTCAGACACTTAACTACTAGCATTAATAGCTAGCATTTATACAGGACCTACTATGTGCCAGGCACTGTGCTAGGCATTTTACAAATATCACCTTATTTGATCCTCACAGCAATCCGGGGAGGTAGGTGCTATTATTATACAGACTAGGAAACTGAGACAGAGAGAGGTTAAGTGATTTGCCGGGGTCACACACCTAGTAAGTGTCTGAGGTCACATTTGAACTCAGGTCCAAGGCTCCACTAGCTGTGTGACCCTGGATAAGCCCTTTAACCTTCCTGGGCCTCAATTTCCTCACTTGTAAATGAAGTGGTTGGACTCACTGGCCTCTGAGGTCCCTTTCTAGCTCTACGTCTATGAACCTAGGATAACAGCATTTTAATAATAAAGTTACACACCTTAGATCAGAAGCCTTTCTCTCTGGGCTTCTCCAATGGCACAAATGAACTTTCTTATGAGCAGCAAGGGGGGCTTCTCCAAAGCCAACCCCCCTTCATAATTAGGTGTACTTATTCCTGTTTCCTTTTATGCTCCCTGTCTGCATCTGTGTGAAAGTGTCTTTAATCTGGAAGCCATTAGAAAGGCAGAGTAACGAGGTCAGCCGGATTAGGAGCTAATGGATGCTTCAGCCTTTGTTCAGACAGTAACAGAACCTGACAATGCCACATGAGAAATACTGCTCAGAAGGGTCAGGCTGAGGGTTGCAGGACTCAGACTGGTCTGGGTCATCCATGAGCGAGGCTGACTGTGTGTGTGTGTGTGTGTGTGGTGTGTGTGTGTGTGTGTATGCATGCGTGCATACTTTTGATGCAAGCCATGAGAGAAGCTTCAAAGAAACTGGTTTGGGCATCAATGGATACGGAATTTCTGTGGCTTACTTACCCCAGGGAAATCATCCCCCCGGGACTCAGTTTCCTCATGTGTAAAATGAGTGGGAGCTGGATGATGCTGAAAGTTTCTCCCTTCTAGGTCTAAATCTTACGAAACCAGCTTCTTTAGCAGAAGAGATGTGCTTCCTGCTGGGTCACCCCCACTTCTTTCTTCCTGAGAGTCCCTGAGACCACCCCGAGCCCCCGACTCACCCTGTAGCAGCGTGTAGAAAGCACCGGAAGCCGACAGGTTGGTGGTAATGGTCACGTCGTCTTTGTTGGATGTTTCCACCTGGACGTGCACTGAGCTGTCTGTATCGCTTCGGAAGCTGCTCACCTGACCGGTGGGGAACGTCACGTTTGTCAGGCGGCCAAAGCTGTCATACCTGCAGCCCAGAGGAGTGGGTTGAATCATGAGTGACAAACAGACAAGAAGCTGGTGTCTTAAGGCGGCGTGGGGGAGTAGGAGAAGAACGCAGGGTTTGGAATTGGGAGACCCAGATTTATATTCCCTGCTCTGTCACTTACTAGCTATGAGACCAGGGGCAGACCACGTCCTCTCCCTGGGCCTTCATTTTCTCATCTGTAAAATGGGCATAATAAAGCTTGTACTCTCTGCCCCACGGGATGCTTATGTAAACTTTAAGTTCCAGGGAAAGTAACTTATTCATATACTGCTGGTTGGGGAGAGAAGCAATAAAGCCAGTCACTAAAACATACAGGGCATCAGTCCTACCCGCATGTCCCAGGGTGGCTTCCAGATCACCCAATGAATGCTGAATTTAATAAGAGCTCACTATGCGCAAATCACAATCAGAGCTGCCCCAGGTGGAACGAGCCACCTCCAGGGGTGGTGAGACACACCCTTCTACCTCAACGGTGGTGGTTTGAGAGAAGAGGATGGATCCCTTGTTGGGGATGGTGTAGATGGAAGTCATGTTTCTGGCTGGAGTTGCACTACATCACCCTGACTCTGAAGTTCTAGGAGAACGTGATTTCAAGAAGTATGTCATTGGTATTGTCCTCACGATTTAAATAGCTAGCACTTACATAATGCTTTAAGGTTTGCAAAGTGTGTTACAAATACTATCTGTCTCGTCTGATCCTCACAACAACCCTGGGACATGAGTGCTTTTTTATCCCCATTTGACGGTTGAGAAAACTGAGATAAACAGAGGGTAAGTGACTTGCCTAGGGCTCACACAGCAAGTGAATGTCTGAGGCTGGATTTGAACTCAGGTCTTCCTGACTCCAGGCTCTGTGCTCTATCTCTAATATGCTACCTAGCGGCAGTTCCTTGTGACAGGGACATTTTACATATTTAATACATAAAATATCCCCTCACATGTCAATTCTGCCCAGGTCTGAGTCCTAAGCTCAGTTATGCCACAGCCTCCCTCTGAGAACTGAAGGCCAGCGGTTTAATGCTGCCAAGGAGATGACCACTGGCTGGTCTCCTTGAGTCTGGTTTTCATGAGACTCTACTGGGGTGGAGAAGGGGATCCTGAGCATGTAAGCCGTAGGTGTGCATTGGAGTTCTCTTACTCTTGCCATGCGGGAATTACGGGAAGAAGTGGGGCTGATGAAGATGTTTGTCAGGCCTAAGAAATTCTGGAAATCCAATGGAATCACTGAAGAAGAAATGACCCAAATATCCTTCTGGTCTAATGTCTACCTGACACATGAATGCATTCTACATCATTCCTGACAAGTGGTAATCCAGCCTCTGCTCAAAGACCTTCAATGGTTCATTACCTTAAGAGGTAGGCCATTCTATTGCTAGAGATAGCTTTAATTGTTCAATTAAATTGAACAAACATTCATTATGATCATACCGTGAACAAGGCCCCTTGCTAGGTGATGGAAATAAAAAAAATGCTGCCCCTCCCCTCAAGGAGCTTATATTTCATTGCGGAAATGAGGACAACAGTTATTAAGAGGTTCTTTCTTAGATCCAGCTGAAATCTATCTCTGCAACTTTCACCTACTGGTACCAAGTTTGTTACTGAAACCCTTTTTTGCTGGGCCAAGAAAGAGAGGGGCCTTACACAGAGCTTTGATTAGAGGAATACAAACTCATCCCCAGACTTTCCAATCCTACAGACACTCATGTCTTCTCACAAATCAGCTACGTGACCTATATGGTCACTCCATTTCTCTGAACCTTGATTTTCCTCATCTGTAAAAAGGGGATAATCATACAGGGCTGTTGTGAAGAAATATGTTTTGTAAATTGTAAAGGGCTATGCAGACGTGTCAGGCAGGTGGAACAGTGACTAGGTCACTGGGTCTGGAATCTGGAAGACTTGAATTCAAATCTGCCTCAGATCGCTTAGCTGTGGCGACCCGATGCAATTCACTTAACCTCTGTTGTCTCAGCTTCCTCAACCATATAATGGGGTTAATAACAGATTTGCAGATTTGTTGTGAAGAATCAAATGAGAGGATATTATAAAGAGCTTAGCACAGTGCCTAGTACATAGGAGAATGTAGAAAGCTTATTCCTTTCTCTTTATGCTCCTCTTCATCGTCCTTCTTTCCCTTTATCCTCCTTTTTCTTCTTCCTTCTCTTCCTCCCCTCATCTTCCTTCTTTTCCTCCCTCTTCTTCTTCCTCTTCCTTCTTTCCCTTTATCTTTTTCCTCTCCTCCTCCTTCTCTTTCTCCTCTCTTCTTCTTCATTTCCCTTTCTCTTCCTCCTCTTCCTCCTCCTCCTTTTTCCTCTTCCTCCCCCTCCTCTTCCTTCTTTTCCTCCTCTTCTTCTTCCTCTTCCTTCTTTCCCTTTATCCTCCTTTTCTTTCTTCTCTTCCTTCCCCCTCTTCCTCCTTTCTCTTCCTCCCCCTCCTCTTCCTTCTTTCCTCCCTCTTCTTCTTCCTCTTCCTTCTTTCCCTTTATCTTTTTCCTTTCCTCCTCCTTCTCTTTCTCCTCCTCTTCTTCTTCATTTCCCTTTCTCTTCCTCCTCTTCCTCCTCCTCCTTTTTCCTCTTCCTCCCCCTCCTCTTCCTTCTTTTCCTCCCTCTTCTTCTTCCTCTTCCTTCTTTCCCTTTATCTTTTTCCTCTCCTCCTCCTTCTCTTTCTCCTCCTCTTCTTCTTCATTTCCCTTTCTCTTCCTCCTCCTCCTCCTCCTTTTTCCTCTTCCTCCCCCTCCTCTTCCTTCTTTTCCTCCCTCTTCTTCTTCCTCTTCCTTCTTTCCCTTTATCCTCCTTTTCTTTCTTCTCTTCCTTCCCCTCCTCTTCCTTCTTTTCCTCCCTCTTCTTCTTCCTCTTCCTTCTTTCCCTTTATCCTCCTTTTCTTTCTTCTCTTCCTTCCCCTCCTCTTCCTCCTTTCTCTTCCTCCCCCTCCTCTTCCTTCTTTTCCTCCCTCTTCTTCTTCCCTCTTCTTCTTCCCTTTATCTTTTCCTTTCCTCCTCCTTCTCTTTCTCCTCCTCTTCTTCTTCATTTCCCTTTCTCTTCCTCCTCTTCTCCTCCTCCTCCTTTTCCTCTTCCTCCCCTCCTCTTCCTTCTTTTCCTCCCTTCTTCTTCCTCTTCCTTCTTTCCCTTTATCTTTTTCCTTTCCTCCTCCTTCTCTTTCTCCTCCTCTTCTTCTTCATTTCCCTTTCTCTTCCTCCTCTTCCTCCTCCTCCTTTTTCCTCTTCCTCCCCCTCCTCTTTCTTCTCTTCCTTCCCCTCCTCTTTCTTCTCTTCCTTCCCCTCCTCTTCCTCCTTTCTCTTCCTCCCCCTCCTCTTCCTTCTTTTCCTCCCTCTTCTTCTTCCTCTTCCTTCTTTCCCTTTATCTTTTTCCTCTCCTCCTCCTTCTCTTTCTCCTCCTCTTCTTCTTCATTTCCCTTTCCTTCCTCCTCTTCCTCCTCCTCCTTTTCCTCTTCCTCCCCCCCTCTTCCTTCTTTCCTCCCTCTTCTTCTTCCTCTCCTTCTTCCCTTATCTTTTTCCTCTCCTCCTCCTTCTCTTTCTCCTCCTCTTCTTCTTCCTTATTCCCTTTCTCTTCCTCCTCCTCTTCCCCCTCCTCCTTTTTCCTCTTCCTCCCCTCCTCTTCTTCTTTGTCTTTCTCCTTCTCCTCCTCCTTTTCATCATCATCATCCTCATGACTGTAATTATTGCAGACACACGACGACACTGGGGCCTGATCTGAGTCAGGGGACTTGGGCACTGGGAATGGAACCATCTTGCTGCCTCCCAGTGTGCTTGTTAGCACCGAAGGAGGCCAGCAGGGGTGACAGGAGTTAGTGTTTGGCATCTCCAGTGAAGCAGATGCAGCCTAACCTTAGCCTGGAGCTCATGAGAGAGAATCAATGAAGCTAGAAAGATGTTCGAGCAGCGAAAGGGGTCCATTCCACTTTCTCCTTCTCTGGAAGAACCGCACTGGGATGCATTCAGAGGTCTCTAGGCCATACAAATGAAGCTACTGATACCCTCCTTCTTGTTCCCTAGCTGCCTTCCTTTCCTGGGTCATCAAACTTTTTGCATTAGGAGAGAGGTGATGCCTCTGACTGAGGTCTCTTCTAATGCAAAAAGTTTGATGATCCAAGGATGCCTGTGAGACCAGAGGTCTCGGTTCTCTCACTTGTAAGATGGAGACAGCATTACCTGCACTACACGTTATTGAGGAAAGGTCCTTTGTCAACCTTAAATGGCAATATAAAGGTGAGTGAATGATATTAAGCCACCCTGGGAGGTTATTAACAGGCTCACTGTATAATCGTAAGCACTAGTTTTACCTTTGAGCCTTAATTTTCTCATCTATAAAACAGGAAGAATAATGCTAAAAGCCCATAGGTGTTCTGAAAGGTTAAAATAAGAAAGGGTAGAAAAGTGCCTTTTAGGAGGCAGCTGGTGGCACAGTGGATAAAGTGTTCGGTCTGACATCAGGAAGATTTGAGTTCAAACTCAACCTCAGACACTCAATAACCTCTCTTTGCCTCAGATACCTCAACTGTAAAATAGGCATAATGGAGTAGAGATGCCATTTTTTTCCCATCCAAGTTCATAGGTCCCTTGAAATCTTGGACCCCAGGTTAAGAACTCTTGGCTCATAGGCGAGGTGGCAGATGAAGAACATTGTATTTGGAGTTGGTAGACCTGGGTTCAATCCCAGCTCTCTTACTTACTGCCTGTGTGAACCAAGCAATAGTGCCTTCCAACCAATGAGTCCATGAACATCAGTAATTATCTTGTGGCTTTGCTAATATGTTATTTGGAGTGGGGGTATGATCTGTCTTCCATAAGTATTTCCCAAAGGTCACATGCCAGCATCTATTGTTTCCTTATCCTAATGGAGATGGGGATGTGAGATGGAGAACATATGCTATTAACATTTATTATTATTTTAATTAAGGGCAGATGAAGTGTACAAATCAGGTCTGAATAACAGCCTTCAGCACTCACTTGCAAATGCAACAGGAGTTTGTTCTTAACACACATGCCGTTATTCTGTCAATTGCTTATGCCTTGGAAATACATTATTTCTTGGGTCCTGATTTCCCCACACTTCCTTTATGATGAATAAGAAGGGCATCCATTTCTAGAATGCCTGAAGGTTTATAAGGCACACCTCTGGAGTGGAATTCAAACCTAGATCTCTCAGCTCTAAGTTCCATTCTCCTGAAGGATCAGAGGACCTTTCCAAATGACGTGCAGCTGAAACCTTCAGGATATGTTGTCCCCCCACCTCTGCCCCCAATGTCCCAACCCTCTTTGAGAGCAGCGAGTATCTTTTCTATGTTATCCTCAGTGCTGTGCACACAGTGAGCATTTAATAAGCACTTCATTGATTCATTAAATTACATCATGCTACTTCTCCTAATTATCTACTGTGTACAATGTACTGTCCTAGGCATTAGAAACAAAGATAAACGATGTGGCTCTTTCTCATTTGATTCTCACAACAGCCCCATTTTATAGATGCCAAACTCTGGCTCAGAAATTAGGTCATATAAGTGGTGGAGGCAAGACTTGAACCCAGGTATTCTTACTCTCGGTACTGAATACTTTCTCCCATGCTATAGGCTTGGGGAAAGTATCATTTTCCTTCCTAAGTGTTTCTGGTACCCCTGACTTTGTAAATGAAATTCTATTTCCCCCTTTGCCCAAGTCGTATCCTAATCTAACTCCCCACAAATTCAGTTATGGTGCCAACCTGATCCATCAAAAGCATTTCAAAGCACCTACTATGTGCCAGGCACTCTGGCTACAAAGAATGAAACACTACTCTCAGGAGCTTATGGTCTAATGAAACCTCAAGTGAAAGGGGTGCCTGAGTTACTTTTTTAGTGTCCTCACCAAAACCACTTAGAATTTACTTGGTATATATCATGTATTGACTTACCTGTGTACATGCCTCTCTCCTCCCCCACCACCTCCACCACCCTCGTAGAATGTAAACTCCTTGGGGGCAGGGACAGTTTAATTTTTACTTTTGTATCTCTAGCAGTAACCACAGTGCCTGGTACACTAAAGGCATTTACCAATGTTTCCTGAATTGGATTACTGAATATTAGAAACATACTCAAGGCGGCTGCTCCGGGCTGAGGCAGACTCAGCAGTCCTGAATTGACTCTAACAAGGAGAAAATGATAGGGACTCGATCTCCTCTCTGTTCTCTCTTGCTCCTTCATTCCCATCTCTCTAGCTAATCCCTTACTTCCTGACAAGGGTCTGGGATTCTGGAACTTACTGAGCTACAGTGGAGTCTCAGCATCATAATAACTCGTGTTATCTAGCATTTCAGAGTTTACAAATACCTTCCCCCATAGCAATCCCATTTCTCAATATTGAAGAAGATCAAATTAGAGAATGATAATTTATATAATGATAATAGCGTTTGTATAGCGCTTAAGGTTTGCGAAGCACTGACATGCGTCATCTCATTTGACTGAATCTTAGAAAGAATTTTCGAGATCATCAGTCTAGCCTCTCTCGGTGGAATTCAGGGAACTGAAGCTAGAAGTAGTAGTTCCATGTTTTTAAGCTGCTGTCCAGGTCCTTGCCACTGCTCTGAGTATCTGTGGCTAGATCAGATGTGTTTACCTACCGAATCTAGGTCGTCCTGTTTATAAAAGCTAAGGTTGGAGGGGGCCCAAGCTTCAGTATTGACCCAGATGTACTATTTCCGGAGTGTTCCTGCAGAGGAAGGGATTAAAGATATGTTCAGAGGCAGCCACTTGCCCAGGAGGCCATTGAGGCTTTCCTCCAGCATCTGTCCTATGTGGGATGAAGTGATGGAAGAGATAGCTAATGCTTGACACTAACAAGTGCTGGGCTGGCACACTGCAGCCATCTCTGAAAGGAGGCTTGCTCAGCTCAGTATTTGTTGCTAATCAGTGGCTCTAGAGAACCTTGGTTTTCAGTGACTTTGATGGCCATATAGAAAGGTCCTTTGGGTTCATCTAGTCCCACCTTTCACTCAATGCAAGAAACGGATATGCAGCATGCTGAAAGAGGATCATC
Organism: Trichosurus vulpecula; assembly: GCF_011100635.1. Classification (NCBI taxonomy): domain Eukaryota; kingdom Metazoa; phylum Chordata; class Mammalia; order Diprotodontia; family Phalangeridae; genus Trichosurus; species Trichosurus vulpecula. Next base: position 116,853,215 of record NC_050574.1, on the reverse strand, counting down.
TTCCCTCTTACCTGAGTGTCTCCAGTGATGGGGAGCTTACTACCCTACACAGAAACCAGTTTCACTGGTGAACAGCTATGGTTATTGAGTTGTCCCTTATCTGTCACTTATTTCAGCTGATGGAACAGTGAATGGATAGAGTGCTGGGCCTGAGTCAGGAAGACTCATCTTCTTGAATTCAAATCCGGACTCAGACACTTACTAGCTGTGTGATCCTGAGCAAGTCACCCTGTTTGCCTCAGTTTCCTCATCCATAAAATGAGCTGGAGAAGGAAATGGAAAACCACTCCCTATACTTTTGCCAAGGAATCCCCAAATGGGGACATGAAGAGTCAGACACAACTGAAAAATGACTGAACAGTAATAGCTGAGTGACCCTGGATGAGTCCCTTAATCTCTGTCTGCCATCTGTAAAATGGAGAATATAATATTATCTACTTCCCAGGGTTGTTGCGTTAGGATCGAATGAGCTAATATTTGTAAAGTGCTTTGCAAATCTTAAAGTGCCATAAAAATGCTAGCAATGATGATGACATACCCTACCTAAATCACAAATGATCCCGTAGGAGAAGCTGTTAATGTCACCAGTACCAAACATTTCCTGAATTACTACACTAGCATTCCAGCTGGCCGCCATCTTTAATCCAGCAATTGGATATAATTCAGCACCTATTTATTAATCACCGACTGTCTGGGGGAGAGGTAGCATGTGGGAAGAGAGAGAGAGAGAGAGAGAGAGAGAGAGAAGAGAGAGAGAGAGTGAGAGGGAGAGAGAGAGAGAGAGAGGAGAGATTGATTGAGAGCGCGCACAAGACACACAGTGCTTCCTTAGAGTCAGGGAGATTTGGGCTCAAGCCTTTCCTTTGATTGCATTTTGTGTCCTGGGTAATTCGTACTTTTCTATACTGGTAGAAGAATTCCTCACTACCCAGAGCTTTTAAGAATTATGAAATTACAGGTCCTATTCCCCCTATCCTCCCATTGCCCCACCCCAAAAGGGCAAGGCACTTGTGGTAAACCCTGGAAATTCAAAGCCAAAGTGCTCCGTCTTGAAAACACTTGCCTTCTACTCCGGGGGAAGCAATATGGCATGTACACAGATAGATAGCATTTCTTGTCTATACCATCCTGATGAAATCACTTACTACTTTTTCTGTTCCATATTTCATTCTACACTGTAAATCCCCGGGGCTCTGTTTTGTACCTGTCTGCATTCCTTCTAGCCTTACCTAACCCACTGCAGACACAAAATACTGTTGAGCTCAATGAGTTTTTTGCTGAGTTACTGCATGAATGAAAGAAAGCCATCTGGAGCCTGCCACTCATTGGGACAGACTTACAAACAAGATTATTCCACAACCACCATGTCCCACTTTGCAAAGTTGTTTTGGACCATGACTATTTCTTCTTAGGACACATTCTTAGCTGTCTGATTCCATCTCCCCAGAGCCAAAATTTGAAACAGATGCTACCCAATGTTAGAGAAAGTGGACAGTTACAACGGATTCTTGACTGGTGTTTGAACACCAAAACCTTGCCTGGCTTTCCCTTGATAAATCAGTCACTAGACCTACTGTGTGCCAGGGACTGTGCTAAGCACTGGGGATACAAAGAAAGGCAGTTCCTGCCCTCAAGGAGCTTACGGTCCGTGACAAATTGCAAACAACAATATACAATAAAGCTATAACCAAGATAAATTTTGAAGGCACTTGAATTAAGCAGTGTCAGGAAAGGTTTCTGTAGAAGGTGGGATCTTGGCTGGGACCTGAGGAAAGCGGAGGGGAAGATGCAGAGGGGAGAATTCCAGGCATGGGGAGGGGGGCTGGGGCAGCTAGTGAAAATGACTCTGGGATCATGGTTCCCCGGTGCTTTCACAAACGTGATTTTTTTATTCTCCTCCAATAATCCTGTTAGAGGATGCAAGGGAGAGATTAATCTCCTCAATATACAAATAAAGAAGCTGAGGCTTAGGGATAAAATGACTTACCTGAGGTCACACAAGGGGCAGAACTAAGACCTGAACCCAGACCAGAACACTTTCCATTCTGCTTGTATCACCACTGTTGCTGCTCTGAAGCACAGAACTCATTTAATCTATGTTAGGGACTGACTCTGCTAAAGTCCTTCAATGCTTCCTGCTAGAAACAGCTGGGGGGGGGCCATAGTGCACAGAGTGCTGGGACTGGCGTCAAGAAAACAGGCAAATAGGGTTAAATGACTTGCCCAGGGTCACACAGCTAGTAAGCGTCTGAAGCCAGACTTGATCTCATGAAGATGAGTCTTCCTGACTCCAGGCCTGGCACTCTATCCACTGAGCAACCTGGCCATCCACAGTGGGTGATTAATAAATATTTGTTCCCATCCTCATGACCCTGGGCTCCCAAAGGTTCTCTTAGCAAGACACAATCTTTTTCTCCCTCTTGGAATTACTTTGTATTTACTTAGGATTGCCATATCTCCCTAGGGAATGTAACTTGTTGAGGGCAGGGATGGCTTTTTTCTTGAATCTTTGTTTTCCTAAACTCCATCAGTGCCTGGCACATAGTAGGCGCTTTATAAATATCTGTTGCATTGAATGGTAGAGATTTGCCAGATTCCACAGAGCTGGAAATTCTATAAGGACTGCGTGTTTGAGACCTGAGGGCCAGCCTAGCTGAGGACTGAGAAGCTCCTTGTCAGAGGGTTGGCTCCCTGAAGGTAACATTTTCAGTCTTGTCAACTGGCAAATGCTATTTTTAAGGCATAGATGGGCTGCCATATGTTTAATGGCCAAGGAAACCATAACGGTGGATCTCTGAAGGATTGAAATTAAGTACTGGGGAGCAACCCAATCAACCAAGATGACAAAGGGCCTCAAGAATCTGTTTATGGAACTAGCCATGCTTGGCCAGGGAAAGAGAGGGCTTCAGAGCACTCTTCAGTATGCGAAGGGTTATTGCGTGGAAGGCTTACACTCAGTTCATCTGGCGCCAGAGGGCAGGACCAGGGACAGTGGTTAGAAGTTACACAGAGCCCAGTTTGGGCTTGCTGTCAGGGAGACTATCCTAAAGTACAACGGGCTGCTATCTTGGGAAAGAGTCGGTGTCCTCTTCACTGGAGGTCTCCAAGAGGAAGCTGGCCACGCCCTCGCTTGTCAGATAGGTCACAGAGGGGATGTTTATTCAGTACGGCTTATAGCTGGGTAGTCACTAATGTGCCTTCCAACTTTGCAATTCTGTGATTCTGAGCATGGGCTTGAAGCTGGTTGTCTTAACAGTCCTTATTCTGGAGCAGGAAGGACAAAGATTCAGGGCTACAGTAGCTGGGTTGGGGCTTAGCGAGCTGCTGAACATCTATACGGAATCAGTGCTACTGAGGAGATCAACTGGAGAGGCAGAGACCTAATTGGATCAATGGCGCTTTGGTCTGACCTGCCCAAACTCCTGAGCCATCACTCTCCCTTCCTTGGCCTGTTGGTTTCAACAACACACCATCTGTCCCTAGTGCTATTTGGTGCAGGAGGCTTGGGTTGTTAAGTGGTGGTTTCATTACTGCAGACTCACAATAATGTCAGAGCTGGAGGAGACCTGGGGAAGATCATCTCATTTAAACCTCCTAATTTTACAGAGAAGGAAACGAGGCCCAGTACAGGAAGTGTCTGACCCAGATCACAGAGCCAGTAGCTAGGATGCCCCCGGGGCAGAGAGTGCTGGGCCTGGAGTCAGGAAGATCTGAGTTCAAATGTGACCTCAGACACTTACTAGCTGTGTGACCCTGGGTAAGTCAGTCTGCCTCAGTTTACTGGCCCATAAAATGGAAAATAATGACACCAACCTCCCAGGGTTGTTGCAAGGATTAAATGAGAGTAATATTTGTGAAGCATTTAGCACACACCTGGCACACAGTAGGTGATTTTGTATATTTTAGTAAGTACTAGTTATGACGATGATGAGGAAGAAGAAGATGATGATGATGATGATGATGGAGCAAAGCTGGGACCTGAATCCTGAATACTGACTTTTACTGCAGTGGTCTTTCCATGACTCCATCAAACAGTAATTTGGGAACTACTATTAGCCCACATTTTCACTGCCCCCAAATAGGTACACTATATCTGCTGCCCCCAAATGGTATAAAGCTACAGACTCTCCAATTTGGAATTTCAGGGAATCACAATGTTCTGATATCTAATGTCATGCTTTACTCACAATAAGTGCCAATTGAATATTGTTTGTTAAATTGAATTGATCAGGAAGAGACTGTAGAGGTTATTTCTACCTGAAACAGTAATCCTCATTACAATATCCCTAAGAGGGGTCATCCAGACCCTGCTCGAAGACATCCTACATTGGAGAACTCACTATTTCAGAGTCGGCTCACTCCTCTTATGGAGAGATTTCTCTGAAAGGAACACACACACACACACACGTGCATGCGCGCACAAACACACAAGATGGTACTTCAGATTTTATACAAATCAGATATTTTGGGAAAAGGTATAACTCATATTCAGGCAATCTGTTAAGACACACAGGAAGAGAGAAGGTCTTGCCATGCCACTCCCCATCTCTAGAAGTTTCAATGGCTTCCCATCACCTTTAGAATAACATGCAAACACCTACGTATGGCACTGAAAGCCCTTCACAACATGATTCCGACTTGTGTCTTTCTAGATTGATTACATATTTCCTCCCATCTTGCACTGCACATTTCAAATGGCTGTGTACATGGCACCTCATCTCCTGCTTCCATCCTTTTGTATAGACCATCTGCCCATGCCTGGAATGCTTTACCTCCTCTTGTCCATCTCATTGAACCAGGAGCTTTCTCCAAAGTGCAGATCAGGTTCTACCTTCTATAGATTATTTTTATTATAGAATTTATATCATAGAATTATTATAGAATCTTTACTATAGAATTCTTTTTGTATAGATTATTCTATGGATTATTATAGATAAACAGTCTATAGATTATTTTTAATAGATTATTTATAGAAGAATTATAGAAGAATTGATTAGTGTATGTGTTACATTTCATTGGTAGGACAGATGTTCCTTGAGGAGAGGGCCTTTTCCTCCCTTTCTTTGGATCCCCATGCTTAGCACAGAGCAGATAATTAATAAATACTTGCTGAAATCAATCAAACTGAGTACGTTGAATTTTGGTTTTTAGGACCAGTCAACATTAAGGTATGATGTGATACATGGAGGATCACTCCAAATCCAACCAAGTGACTTGGGAAACTGAGAGCAAATAGAGGTGCCCATATGCCTATGTACGCTTTTTCTAACAATAACAACAAAATCTTGGCATTGGCTAAATAACGAAGAAAATGATTTGGCCAGGCTCTGGAGATAACTGAATTATTAGTGTATTTCCATTTCAACGAGTTAATCAATTTTAAGTTTTTTCTCCCTAAAAAAATGAACAGGTCTCTTTCATTTTGGACAAAATAATCTACAGCAGTGACCTTTGTAGAGACAAGTGTGCATTTTAGGAACAATTGTACTTAGCAACTTTAATACTGCAAGGATCTGTGATCTCAGATCAGTGGGTGCTCTTCCACCCAAGAAGATTTAAGACTTCTCTATTATATGGTAAAACTTTAGGAAGGAAGGGAATGTGTCTTACTGAAATTGTTTATTTTCTCCAGTGATAAGTATTAAACTCTGAATACAGCAGGTGCTTAATAAATGTTACTTGGGTCCAAAAATCATCACAGGTGTTACTAGGGATGTACCTCTCCAAACTTAGCTATGCTGGTCCTGGGAGGACAGACATAGAGCTCATTGCTAAGACCATACTGGAGAGCTTCCTGGCTTCTTAGGAAATGCCTTCATGATGCCATGTTTTCTTCTCTGCCACATCTGGGTATGGAGGGAGTCCTTACTGGAGAAAGGTAAGTTATATGTGAATATAATACAATCAATCATGTACCTTCTTCCTTTAGACTTTTGGAATGATAAAAACCTGGTCAAATTTTAAGACAATGTGTAGTTTAAGGATCCAAACTCATTTGGGATTTATAGAACCATCCTACTTATCTAAAGGTCACTTAACTATCAGGTAGTTTAAATATTTGCAACACAGCCAAGAAAAGGAAAGAAGCCCAAGATGTCCCTGAGCAGTCCAAATAGATGTTACAAATTCCCTGCAGTAAAGGTCTTGTGCTTTGCTCAGAGAGTCCCTTAGGACTTCCCTTAGCACCTATTTACTCTTACTTGAGACATAGTGCTAACAAGCGTGGTTCATTTGTTTCTAAACCCACAGCAGATTAGAAACAGCTGTTAGGGCCGGAGGCAGACCCACTGATGGCAATGAAGAATGAGAACAGACAATAAACCAGGAGGCAGAAGATCCCTAAGTGGCAGACACAGAATTGCAAGAACACAGCAATCTGGGGCTATTTTATGCAGGTACCAAATGCCATATGCACTTCCCTAAGCTCGAGGGGCATTATTACTCCATGCGCAGGATAACAAATGATCTTCACGATGATTAAACATCAAGACAAAATCATTACATTCAGCATCCTGTTTATGAAGACAAGGAAATGTGATAATCCATTTTAGAAAGATTTCCATGGCAAAAGGTTAAGAGGAGGAAACCCTTGACATTTTGGGGATTAAACTTTTGGATGATCAGAAAATTTAGTTACGTGGAAGAATTCAGTGTCCAGCAATGTTCTACAAATGGGGTATCACTGGATTCTGTACAGTGATTGAATAAAAAGCCTTCTCAGAGAAGAGTCCATACAACCCTTCTGATGAATTCCCACCCTATTAACCAGAATTGTAGGCCCTAACACAGAATCACAGCATCTCTGAGTGGGAAGGGGCTTCAGAGGTGATAAAAGTCCAATGTGTCTCTCAGTAGGTATTTACACCATCCTTGATGAGGGACTCTATTGACTCTGCTCCAACACCTCCAATGATGGAGGACTTACTCCTCTACCAAAGGCAGTCCGTGTTACCTCTGGACAGCTCTAAACATCAGGAAGTTCTTCCCTCGCCTCTCCATCCCCAGACTGAGTCGAAATCTTATTTTAGGTACCTTCTACCCATTGGTCCTCATTCTAGTCTGGGGTGAAACACAACAAATTGAATTCTTATTCTCCTTGACAGCCGGCCCTTCAAATATCTGAAGAGAGCTATCACATCCTGGCCCAAGTTTTCCCTTCTCCCCAGGCTAAACATCCTCAGGGTTTTCAATATACCCTCATATGACACAGTCTCCATCCTGAAATATGGCAGCTGGATCCAAACACATGCAGGGCTGTCACTCATCTCATTCCAGCGGCCACGATTCTTTCAGCGCAGCCCAATATCACAATGTGTTTTGGGGCTGCTGTTGCCTACAGAGACTGGGGATCTACTCAAAGGCTGGCTCTTTTCCACTTGGACTTTCCCCCAAAGCTCCCTTCATTTCTACTTCAGCAACCATTTCCTCCTAAGTGGTGAGAATGTCAGGTTCAGCTTAGCGGCTCCCTCCTGGTTCGTGAGGCATTAAATGACCGCATTCCTCAAGAGGAAAGGGCATGATTAGAACACCTATTTGGTGCGTTGGGTTCTCTTTCTCTTTCAGTAAGGAAGTGCTGTTGGCTCGTGGCCATTTCCTTTTACTCTGACTTCAGCTTGGCCTGGCTGATTTATGCTTTGCTGGCGAACTGCGTCTAATTCTAAGGGAAAGCAGTAAACTGCACGAGGAGTTGAGTGAGTTCCTATGGCAGGGACAGCCAGCTCTCTCCTCAGTGAGATTCCAAAAGTTTACGTAAGGTGCCAGGAGAGTCTTGTGGGGGTTGAGGAGTTTGTAAACAAGACCTTGCTGTGGCAGACACCTGCCAGGCAAATACTGTGCCACAAAGAACGTATGCACAGAGCGGCTGGAGTCAGGAAGGCCAGGGTTTAAGACCTGTTGTGTGACCCTGGGTAAATTACTTAACCTTTCTCAGCCTTGGCTTCCTCCTCTGTAAAATGGAACAATAAATAAAGAAACAGATCCCATTAATGGTTAACTCACAGGGTGGTTGTTGTGAGGATAAAATGCTATATAATATGTGTATATGAGCTTTGCAAACCTTAAAGCGCTGCAGAAATTGAGGCTATCATTTCTTTTATTGGTATTAGGGAAGCTGGAAAGGCAGCATCACTGAACTAAGAATTAGGTTCTGAAATTTCTGATTTCAACAGCGTGAAACTGGAAAGAGCTCCAGAGCTGGAGCCAGACTGAATCCTAGCTCTATGTCTTTTACTGCTTGGCCTTGGATGAATCACGCCACCACTCTCAGCCTGAGTCTCCTCTTCTGTAAAATGATGGGACTGGACCAGAAGATCGGCAAGGTCCCTCCTAGCACTAAATCCACCGATCCTGTAAGTGCTTAGTGACCGCCTTATTAACTGTGGAACTGGATGTCCTCAAAACATCTCCAACTCAACCAAGATGGAGCTCACTATCTTTTCCTCTAAGCCCTACCCTCTTCCCAACGTCCTTCTTTCTTTCTTTTTACTTTTGGAGGCGATTGGGGTAAAATGGCCCAGGGTTACATAGCTAGTAAGTGTCTGAGGCCATATTGAATTCAGGTCCTCCTGGTGCCAGGGCTGGTGCTCTATCCACTACACCACCTAGATATCCCTAAACATCCAAATTTCTATCCTTCTAGTCTCTCATTTTCCTAACCTCAACATCATCCTCAACTCGGAACTCTCTCACCCCACATCCTATCGGTTGCCAAACCTTGCCATTTATACCTCCAAAGCATCTCTCACGTCCGACCTCTTCTCTATACTCAAACAACTACCTCCTTAGTTCAGGCCTTCATTGTCTCTCCCTAGATTATCACGATGGTTCTGTAACTGGTCTCCCAGCCTCAAGTTCCCCAACGCGGTCCAAACTCTATTCCATCTCCGAGTGACTTTCCTCGATCGAAGATTTGATCCTAATCAATAAACTCCATTTGTTCCTTATTGTCTTTAGGAGCAAATGTAAACTCTTCACCATGTAAAGCCCTGCACAACATATCCTTGAATCTATTTATCCAGCCACATTATATTACTCCTCTTACACTCTGTGATCTAGTCAGGCTGTTATCTAATCGGCATAATGCCTGCCACATAGAAAGCAATTAATAAGTGCTTGTGCACTCGTCTTGATTGACATGTCTCTCTGCTCCTCCCACTGGACACTCCATCATCTGTTTCTGGGCCTTTGTCCTGGCTCTTCCCCAGGCCAGAATTTCTTCTAAGATGCAGTTCAAGGACTACCTGCTACATGGAGCCTTTCTGAATCCCCTCAACTCCTCCCTCCCAAACTATCTAGTATTCATACACATACACACACACACATATATAATACTTTGCACTTATTCTCTGTATATTTATTCTCTTCCTGCTTATATTTGAACTTCTTGTCTTCTCTGTTGACAGCTTAGTAGAGATCATTCATTTTTTGCATTCCAGCACTTAGAACGCTGCTGGACCCACAGTAGGTGCTTAATAAACACTCTCTTGTTGATGACTGACCTGTAGGACCTTGGGCAATGTGAAGTTTTGTCAATTGTAGTTTTTAAATGTGAAATTTGTGGTTAATACATTTTAGAAAATCAGAATTCCACGTCTTCTGGGGATCTAAAAATGACATCTGTCCTATTTCTTCCTCCCCTTGTCTTACCTAGAGTACCCGTTGGGATGACTTGTTTGACATCATTGTTGTCTGATGTGATGGCCTCCCATTGTGCTGAGAGAACTCAACAGTCAGAACGGCTCAACAAAGGGGTCGGATAGGATAGGAAGTCAAGTCCTCATCCTTAGAGGTCTTAAAGTAGAGGCTGGATGACTACTAGACAGGGGTTTTGGAGAGGGGTCCATGATACTTAAGGCCCTTTTAATTCAGGTATTTGGGCATTTGGGTAATGTGAGGAGAGAGGAGACTTTCACACCATGCCACATCATGCTGAATGAGAAGCTCCTAGGAAAAGCCATTTGGAACATAAGCACAGAATATATTATAGGCACTGATGCATACTTTTGACCAAAACAAATACAACCTAAATTACCCCCAAACTGAACCCCACCATTTAGAAAACAGCGTGTTTAATGAAACTGAAGTGGAATCGTGTTGGTACTCACTCGTAAAATGTCGTCCATCCGTTTTCATTGCTTTTGGTTGCAAGGAGACCAGAGTTGCCATGGTAAGTCATTTGGGCCAACTCATGGCCTTGGGTGGTCACACTTTTGAGGGCACTGTTGGTGCCCATTGTCACCCAGTACACCTGACCATCCGGCACCACCAGCCAGAGTGGCATCCCAGTGGAGTCCCTTCGCACATTCACTACATTGCCGTTGTTATCTGTGATGAGGGTGATGTCCCCATCACCTGTGTAAGTGAAGTTGTACAGGTAATCTCCAGTGGGGAGGCTCTGAGTATACAGATGTTTACCGCTGGTGTCGAACAAGTAGAGTTCCTGGTCAATGGGGGAGGAAAGTTCATACAAATTCTGGGTGTTCAGGAATGGTTTGTTTTTCCGGATAAAGCGGATCCTGATATTTCCCAGGTCAGCTACATAGAGCTCACCATCAGCACACACCGCAAGAGAAGATGGGGAATTCAACTTGGCATCCTTGGCATACCCATCATCCCCAGAGAAACAGTCACAGTTGGCATCATTCTTGCAGTCACAGCCACTGGGAGCACCGGCGACCAGGGAAATCTCCCCGTTAGTGGTGACCTGCCTGATTCGGTTGATTTTCTTTTCATCAGTCTCAGCGATGTACAGGACCCCAGTGTGAGAGACGGCCAGGGCCGTGGCAGACTCCAGAGTTGCATGGACTGCCACCTTGCTCAGTAAGAAGTGGTCAATGCCAGGCACCTGGCAGTGCATGGGTCTCCCAGCGACTATGCGGACTTGATGGTTCTCAGAGATCTGCAGGACCACGTTGTTGTCAAGAACATAGAGGGAGTTATCCATTGGGTTGATTGCCAAGTCAGTGGGCCACTCGAGGCGAACCTGGAAACAGAGACACAGAGATAAGGTGAACTACCATTTCTCATTACTTATTTGACCTCCATGATCATTGTCAGCCATTTCTTCAGCAAATACTTATTAAGCTCCTACTGTGCACAGCGCCTTGGGGTAGGTCCTATGGGATAAGTGTAGACAAGACATAGTCCCAATCATCAAGGAACCTGAAGTTTATTAAGGTTAATAAACATATGGTGTTAGATGTTGCTACATGGTAAATGCATCAGAAAGGCATAAAATCACTATGTGATGACTGAGGGACAAAGGACCTAGCAATTACAAATCAGGGATGGCCTGGGGAAGAAGGCGGCATTTGAAGAATCATGAGGCAGGAAATATTCACTAATGTAATGGAGACGGCTTGGTGTACTAGATAGATTTAGTACCAAAGCTGACACATACTGGCTAATTGACACTCCACAAGTGGACATACAACCCCTATTTGAACTCCTTTAGTGATGGGAAACTTACTACCTATCATGGCAGACCATTCCACTTCTGGATAATTCTGTCAGGAAGTTGTGTTGTTTTGTTTTTTAAAATTGAGATGAATTCTATCTCTCTGTGATTTTGAACTCCACTTCTCTCAATTCTGCCTTCTGGGAGACAAGGAAGATTTATTTTAATAGCAAGGACAAAAATGATGCTCCATATTCCAAAACCTATATGCAAAGCCTGTTACGAGATTTCTGATGAAGCTGAGCCACAACCAGCATTCAGTCCAGTGCCTGGCACAGAGAAGGCAGTTAATAAATGCTTATTGACTGACTGCCCAACAGCCTTTTTCTTGAAGTCTCTCCTCCTTACGCCAGCCTGAATGGCCTTTCTCATCTCTGAACCTTTATTTTTTTTTGCAGGGGCAAAGCAGGGCAATTGGGGTTAAGTGACTTGCCCAAGGTCACACAGCTAGCACATGTGTCAAGTGTCTGAGGCTGGATTTGAACTCAGGTTCTCCTGATTCCAGGGCTGGTGCTCTACTCAGTGCATCTCTGAACTTTTATGGCAGTTAGCATCTGGGGTATCGATCCACCTACTACAGCATCATGATATCTTGGATTCTGGCGTTTTGAAGTGGCATTTGAGCCTTTGGTTGTTTTATTCACATTTCATGTGTTTATGTTTTATCTCACCAACTCCATTACTGGGTTCTTGAGGGTAGGGGCATCGTCTTATCAATCTCTCTGTCTCACCAAGGTCCAGCAAAGGACTTTCCAAATAGAGGCCAGTCAACTGGATAGATGAAAATATTCCCATCTTCCAAATGGGAAAGCAGAGGAGCTAACAGGGGAGTCATGCATTGTCAGAGCAGGGATTTGAACCTGGATCTCCTAAGTCCAAATCCTGGGCTCTCTCCATTCTCCTCCACAGCCTGCTGTTGTTGCTGAGCAAAGGAATAAGACTTCCTAGGCCATATTTACACATTCTTTAAGGTTTAGCTCCATGAGAACCAGCACTCATTGGGGACCTCCTGTTTAGAAGACTTTGTGCTGCTCCAGACTGGGGAAGACAAAAACTTAAGATGAGACAGTTCCAGCTCTCACAATGCTCACGTCTAGGAGATGTTCAAAACAAACTTCTTTGTGGGGTTTGTTCTTTCAGGAGCCAGTGCCCTTTGGCGGCCCTTCAGTTATGAATTGCCCCTAGTTGGCAATGAGCCAATGGATTGGGAGTCGGGAAGGCCTGTCTGCTAGGCGGTGCCAGGCCTGGAGTCAGGAAGACTCATCTTCCTGAGTTCAAATCCAGCCTCTGACACTGGCTGAGGGTCCCTGAGCAAGTCACTTAACCTTTGTCTACTTCAGCTTCCTTATCCATGAAAATCAAATGGGGATAACCTTAAAGTGCTATATAAACCTTAGCTATTATTTCTCTCCTCTGAACCCTCCTAGTACTCTAACTTCATAAGACGCCTATCACTTATTATGTCCTATTTATATTGTAATAATTTGCCTGAATACCTTATGCTTCCATACATTCCACATGGTGGGATTGTGCCTTATCTAAATTTCCTTTTTTTATCATTTGTATCTTTTCCAGCCTTGGGTACAGGGATCTGTATACAGTAGCTATTGATAAGAGTTGCTGGATGAATGAATGTTGAATCAAATTGTGGTCTGTTGATGGTGGCAATGATTCATCACCCTCGTCTGTCTATTTTAGACATGGCTTCCCTATTCTTCATCTTTCTCTGGCCTCTGGAGTCTGTTTCCTCTTCCTGTAGAGAGTGTTAGAGCCTGTGGCTTTCTATCCCAACTGCCTTCATGCCTCCTAATCCTCTCTGGAATATGCTTCACGGCTGCCCTTGGTTAGCATCAAGACCACAGTTTACTCTGAAGTGACAAGGGAATTTTCATTTTCTTAAAACTCATTTCTTGTCATCGTTGGCAGCTAAATATTTTATGCCCTCTGCTCTCGTGGTACCCTGGGGACCTGACTGCAGAGACCATTATGGCTGTCACCAATGATGAAAAGATGGTCCCCAAATACAGGAAAAGTGTATGTATGCTTGCGAGTGTTTGTGTGCAGATTTAGGGAATATCGGAGCTGGAGAGATCACGAGAGTGCAGAATATTAGAATACAGAATGTTAAGTTGAAAAGAGGTCTTGAAAACCCAGGCTAGAACAGAGAACAGAGAATACCCGAATGGAAAGGCTCTCAGAGATCATCTTGCTCAATGCTTTGTTTTATGAAGGGGTAAATTTGGGCCCAGGGTAGGGAATGATTTCCACAAGTCCATGTAATTAGTGAGCAAGACTGTTGGGACTTGATGGGGAATCTGACCCTGAGAGGACAGAGATTCCGTGATTCGGATTCTGTTTCTTGACTCCAAAGCCCTTTCTACACCACTATCTCTGATTGCGAATCAGTGCACACCTACCCATCTGCAGATATCACTTCACAAACAGTGTGACTAGGAAGGAGAGTCCGGCAAGCAAAGAAGGGAGATCTCAATGATTATCTCAGGAAGCCTTCTAGAAGGCCATCAAACAGGCCTACGCAGGTAAGAGAGAACTGGATCAAAGGTCAGATGACCTGAGGTCTCATCCTACCTCACGGTGTGGCTGAGGCCAGGTCACTGACCTCAGTGGGACTGTGATTCCTCATCTTCTAATTGGAAGCAGTAATAAGAGGAGGCAGGATAGTTATTTACTGGGCATGCAGCCTTGGGCAAATCACTTACCCTGTCTCAGACTGTGGCCCTCAATGAGGAACTAGAACTCGGTCCTGGCCCTCGATCCATTCTGTGGTTTGGAAAACTTGGATTCTACTTCTATTACTTCCTTCTGGACCTTGGTCCAATTACTTCCCCTCTCTAAGCCTCAGTTTACTTCTCTGCAAACGGGGGATTGGTCTAGATAATCTCTAAGGTTCCTTTTGTTTCTAACATTCTATGTATACACTCAATACTTGTGCTATGTTACCTGACTCAAGGGTTGTTATGTACTGAAAATAGATAATTAAGTAAAGTACATTATAAACAAAAATCATATAAATGTCAGCCTCAAATTTAGGAAGAACTGAGTTCAAGTCTACCTCTGGCACACACTGGCTGGATGACTCTGGTGCAAAATACTTAACACAGCAGCTCTCCTAAGATCCAAAGTTGCAAAGGAAATACTCAAGCACCTTTCCTTATTTGGAAGCTCCCTATTTGAATGAAACCTCAGGCCCAGTCCCCATCCCTATCCCGTATCATGATTCCATAGATGGTGACATGTGATGCCTGCTTTAAAGCCAAGTAGGAAGGAATTCAATAGGTGAACAGAGGGAGAGAGAATGAGCCAGGCACAGGACTGAATATGTGCACTAGCTCACTTCATAAAGGTTGGTTATGAGGGTAAGACATGTAAGCCAATGTGAATATGAGTTATCACTACTATCATTAGGTTCTGAATCAGCTCCTATCTGACAAACTCTAAAAAATAAAAACAATGGGGGGGGAGGGAGGGAGAGAGAGGGAAGGAGGGAGGGAAAGGGAGAGAGAAAGAGGGGGAGAGGAAGAGAGGGAGGTAGGAAGAGCGGGGGAGGAAAAGAGGGAGAGAGGTGGAGAGAGAGAGAGAGGGAGGGAGGGGGGGAGAGAAAGGGGGGTAGGGAGAGAGGGAGGCAGAGAGAGGGAAGGAAGGAGAGAGAGAGGGAAGGAGAGAGAGAAAGGGAAGGAGGGAGAGAAAGAGGGGTAGGGAGAGAGGGAGGTAGGGAGAGGGGGGGAGGAAAAGAGGGAGAGAGAGAGGGAGAGAGAGGGGGAGAGAGAGATTGAGAGAGAGAAAGAGAGAGAGAGGGAAGGAGACAGAGAGAGGGAAGGAGAGAGAGAAGTGAGGGAGAGAGAGGGAAGGAGAGAGAGCGAGAGAGAGGTAGGTAGGGAGGGAAGGAAAGGGAGAGAGAGAAAAAGAGGGGTAGAGGGGGAGAGGGGGAGAGGGGGAGAGGGAGAGAGAAAGAGGGAGAGAGGGAGGTAGGGAGAGGGGGGGAGGAAAAGAGGGAGAGAGAGAGGGAGAGAGAGAGAGCGAGAGAGAGATTGAGAGAGAGAGAGGGAAGGAGACAGAGAGAGGGGAAGGAGACAGAGGGAGGGAGACAGAGAGGAGGGAAGAGAGAGAGAGCGAGAGATAGGTAGGGAGGGAGGGAGAGAGGGAAGGAGAGAGAGCGAGAGAGAGGTAGGTAGGGAGGGAAGGAAAGGGAGAGAGAGAAAAAGAGGGGTAGAGGGGGAGAGGGGGAGAGGGAGAGAGAAAGAGGGAGAGAGGGAGGTAGGGAGAGGGGGAGAGAGAGATTGAGAGAGAGAGAGGGAAGGAGACAGAGAGAGGGAAGGAGACAGAGGGAGGGAGACAGAGAGAGGGAAGGAGAGAGAGCGAGAGAGAGGTAGGTAGGGAGGGAAGGAAAGGGAGAGAGAGAAAAAAAGAGGGGGAGAGGGAGAGAGAGGGAGAGGGAGAGGGAGAGGGAGAGGGAAAGGTAGAGGGAGAGGGAGAGGGAGCTCACAGCTCTTGTGTGGGCTAGTATGTTTATAAGGCGAAGGACTTAAGAAGCTTGGCTTGATTGGGGCTGTAACCAATTTGCAATCTGATGTAATCTAAGACTTCTCCTCTTCCTGTTGTTGCTAATTCAGGCAAAAGCGCATGTATGCAAACCACCATTTCCTCGATGTTAATCCAATTCAGGGCTGAGCTAGGCTGTGCCAAATGACCAGGCCATAAAGAAATAGGCCTCTGGCCAGATCCTTTGTGGGAGGCCAAAGCCTCTGAGACCTACAAAACAGGCTTCCTGCCTCAGGCTTTCACTCAGGGATCTTTTTCACCTGAGATATGTCCATGACAGAGTCGCAGCTGAGAGGCCGAGCAGATGTCAGGTCATTGGATCCCAGGAGAGTGGAGATAATCCCATTCTGATCGATGCGCCTGATCATGGTGCCATCTACAAAGTAGATCAGCCCGAACTTGTCCACTGTAATGCCTGAGGAAAAGAAAGACAATAATTAGCAACCATAACTAGAATTTATATAGCACCTTAAAGTTTACAAAGCTCTTTACATACATTATCTCACTTGAGCAACCCTGTGGGGGAAGAGGGAGATAGGTGCTATTATTATCCCAAGTAAAAACTGAGGCTAAGAGAGGGCAGGTGACTTTCCCAGGGTCACACCGCCAGCAAGTATCTGAGGCAGGATTTAAACTGAGGTCTTCTTGATACCAGGTGCTGTGCTCTCATCCACTGTGACGTCTATGTGATACAGAGTACAAGGTCAGCTGAGATCAGTGAGGCACGACTCGGGCCACAGGGACCTACTGGATCCCTAGAGGGATGTGAGATAAGAAAATTCCACCTCCAAATCACTCAGTCGCTGCTGACACGCTGGCACGTGTCCCCAAGCACAGACATTCTATGAGTCTGCTTCCTTAAAGGTAAAACGGGGATGATATTCCTGGCACTGCCAATCTCAGGGGTTGGTCGTGAGAATCGATAGATGATGGCCTGGAGAAAAGCGCTTTGTGGCTCTGAAGGGCCATAAAAAACATGAGTTGTCCCATCTTCAGGTCCCTATTTTCCGATTGCAGAGAAAGTGGTAGCAGTTTGAGCATCAAATGAGATGATGAATGTGATGGGCCACCATTGTAATCTAGGTTTTTAAACAAAGATCAGAAGGGTCATCTTATGAGACAAAAAAAGAAGCGGATTTAATTCTGTTTGGATCAGGAAGACAGAAGCAGGATCAATGAGACCAAGTCACAGAGAGGCAGGTTTGGGCTCCACCTAATTAAATAATGATTCATCGAATATTTATGATATGCCAGTTGTGTGCCAGACACTGCGTTTGGTGCTGATATAGGATATAGTCATAAGAGGAAAAAAAACTTCCTAATGCTTAAAGCTGTCCCAAAATGAATAGGCAATCTTGGAGAGTTAGGTGGGTTGGAGAGGGGGCAGTGATGATGTGGTGGTGAGCTCCTCATCGCTGGAGGTATTCCAGAAGAAGCTGGATGACTGTTTGTTGGGAATGACATAGAGGGGAATTATGCCTGGGGTAGGGGATTGAACCAGATGTTGTCTGAGAGATCTCCCAACTCAGATTCCACCATGCTGTGATTGATTCTAAGTTATAACAGTAAATTTTAAAACGAATAATGGATATTTCAAGGGTTGTTATGTAGAAGAGAATGGTCTACTTATTCTGTTTTTCCCCAGAGGGCAGACCCAGGAACAAAAGGTGGAAACAGAAACAGGGTCAGACATGAGCTTGATACTAAAAAAAAAAAACCCTTCCTAACAATTAGAGCTCTCTGAAAGTGGAAATAGATTGTCCTGGGAGGTGGTGGATTCTCCTTCATTCCAAGTGTCTGAGCCAAGGTTTGAGGGCCATCTGTTGGGTATGTGGGAGGGAGGATTCTTGTTCAGATAGGGATTGGACTAGATGCCCTCTGAGGACATTCTGGCTCTGCGATTCTGTGAAATGACCTGGAAGAGGAGTCTTGCTTGTGGCCACCCACTTGTCCCACTGGACACTCCTACCCCTTCTGTGATTTTCTTTAAAGTGCTCCTGACCACTTATATTTTCCCTTCTTGCTCTGATATCCAGTGACTACAGAACAAGGCTTGAACGCGATGGAGGTTGGGGTGAGGGGATGAGAGTTGGTTCCTTCTATGTGTCTGAGGCTGGTGCATCCAGGTACCAAACAATGTCAAAGTTGGAAGAGGCCTTAAGAAACAATGTCACAACACGGCTGAAAAGTACCTAGGAGTCATTTCGTCCAAACCCCTCATTTTACCAGTGGGGACACCGAGCCCCACAGAGGGGAACTGACTTGAACAAGGCCAAACCACAACATAGACTAGTCTAGACTGTCCTGGATTGGATTTGAATCCATCCTCTGACTCCCTCTACTTGGGTGACTAGGCACAGAAGTCACAACCTCTCTGAACCTCAGTTTTACCATCAACAAAATGGAGATAATGATTCATACACATTAGGGTGAATGCCCTTTGTTCCTGTTAATATTACAAGACCCCCATTAGGAGCTCTTCCATTAGCATTGTATTTCTAAATGTTGGAGAGTAATTTTTCAGAGAGGATGAGGTAGGTTCATAGAAGGGGAATCCCTCTTCCTTTCCCTACCTTGGATAGAAATTAATTATGCTTTGCAAGCACCAAGACAGGGGTTTCCTTGTCTGCCTGGATAAGTTCCTGTCTTTTGTTTCCTCCCCCTCTCCATCTGCCAGAACTGATGAGGACTCAGTTAACAATGGCGGTTTTGTTTATGGCTCTGGCTGCACTAGCTAATAGAAATGATCAGTCCCCTGATTAATTCCTTCCCTTTTGTTGTGTTAAATAGATGGACTTCCCCTCCCCTCCCTCTGTAAACTGTCTGCCAGTGGTGGCTGGGCTGTCACTTGGATCTGGGTTAATTACAGGCTTTGGGGCAACTCACCAGCCACAACATTTGTGCGTGTGTGTGTGTGTGTGTGTGTGTGTGTGTGTGTGTGTGTGTGTGTGTGTGTGTGTGTGTGTGTGTGTGTGTGTGTGTACACAGAATCTCAGACAGGATCTTAGAAGAAAACTAAGTAGTCTTCTAACAAAGCTGGGGTTGAAATGATCATTATTATTTTCTGTAGAGCAGATTCAGCATTTAGAAACAAGGAATCACCAAGAAGAGAGATGACCGTCTTCTCTCAGATTTATACCTGATGGAGAGACAGGAGATAACATTGCAAAGAGTCAGAGGACCCTGAGCTCACATCACCCCTACCTCTTACTATCTGCATGACCTTGGACAAACTACTTAACTTCTCTGTGCCTCAGTTTCCTCATTTGTAAACCAAGATGGTTGGACGTTAAAGGGCCTCTGAGGTTCCTTCCACCTCTGATTTATGATTCTGGGGTAGAGTTATCCTGTAAATACTAGGGAAGGGCAATGAATGGCATTCAGAATTGTTATGTGAGGATGCATAGAAGGGGTGGGGGGGTTTGAGCTTGGAGCCGAGGCAGTTTAGGGGACACATAATAGATGGCTGTCTTCAAGTATTTGAACGACTGTGAAAGAATAAATTTGAGGGTTTTTTTTTGGTTTTGTTTTGTTTTTTGGTCCCGAAGGGCAGACCTAGGATCCCAGAGAGGCAAGATTTCAGGTCAATATAAAACAACTACTTTCTAAGAATTATAACTGCCCTGAGATTCTGTGGAGCAGGCGTGAAAAGCAGATCTTTTCTCAGGTAAGGAGTTCCATGTCCCTGGAACTCTTCCAGCCAGGGCTGAATGATCACTGGATGGGGAGGCTGGAGGAAGGATTAATGTTCTGGGGAGGGATTGGACAAGATGACCTCGGAAGGCCCTTCAAACCCTACCTACGACAATATAATGCTTTGTACTAGGGATATTACAATGTTTTCAATGAGCACAGAATCATATTTTAATTTAATGTCACTATTATTATGATTGCCTTTCTTTGTATCCCCTGTGCTTAGCAAGTGCCTGGCACACAGTAGTAGCTTAATAAATGTTTGTGGACTGACTGATTTTAAGGCATCATATTTTAGGAAAGACATCAAAAAACTCTGATTTTTCATCAGCAACATCCTTTATGTCAAAGAACTGTATGGTCAGAAAGAAAGGATGTAGAAAGAGGGAGGGCTAACTACCCTGGGCACCAATGATATCTACTTGGTGTATAAAGAATACAAGGGACTGATTGCTGGGGTGGAAATGATGGGAGCCTTGATAGGGAAACGGTCCTTCTATCGCCTACTTTGTAATAGAGGACAAAAAAAAAAAAAAAGGCCAGGCATAGTCTGCCAACCACCCTTAGAGCAGATTTCAAAGGGTTCAAAGACAGGATGGGTAATGAGATGAATCACAATTCTAAAGGGGAAATCAGCAAGTTGCTCCTCTCTTTTAGGCAGAAGGAAAAGACCCAGTCAATGAAATCTGTGATCCTTCAGGGATTGAAGCATGTGGTAACAATTGTGTTCTCTGATCCAGAATTCTGTGTTCTAAAATCCCTACCTGCCATAAAACTCTCTGACGTGGCACATGCCTCCAGGATGTACACCTGCTAGTATAGATGTCTGCGGCTATCCCGGCCTTCTAAGGGTAGAATGGCTCCAAGTGGCTTTTGTTCCTGAGCCAGAGACACGTGCAAATTCTCTGATACAAAGCTTGAATAACATGGTAGGGGATGGGTTAGGGAGGGCTACAGCTACTCTCCTAAAGGATCATCCCTTCTACATCTCGACTTTCCCCATTATGGTTTTGAGATATATTGTGGGTTGGCATAAAAAATTAAATGGGAATTTTGGGGGAGTTTTGAGGAAGCTGTAGACAACATGTGAAGGCCAGTAGAAAACACAGAAGTTTAGAAACTCTGAAATACATAAAATATATGTATAGTATTGTATGTTATCAACATGTTTCATCTTTTAATACCATAATAATTCAGAGTTCTTCTCTGGCACAGAGGGCCAAAAAATTCTATGTGGATTTTCCAGATGGTGGTAGGTGGGGAATGGGGTGGTGCCCCTAGCCCCTGGGATGTGGAAGGGATAACTGTATATTTTTCAGAAGATGGGGAAGGGAAAAAAAAACTTGTCCAATAGCTCATATTGTGAGAGCTGGAAGAAACCTTAGCTATCCTCTGGTTTGGCTCCATCGAGCTAAAAAGACTTGTTCAAGGTCATGCAGCTAGCAAGGCATAGACAGAACTGGAACTAGATAGGAGGGTCAAGTCTAGTGGTCTTTCTGACTCTAGGTCAAGAGGGCAGAGCTTAAATCCTTGTAATGTTTCAGTGGTCAAGTAATTGCCTTCTACGCCTCAGTTTCCCATCTGCAAAATGGAGATAATATTAACTATTCATACTGTGAGAATGCTTTGTAAACCATAAAACACATTAGTTATTATTTTTGTTGCACTACTCTGTTTTCTAAGAGTAGGTATCTTAGGGTGCTTTCTGGTACAATGATTTCATAAGTGGCCGAGTCCTTTTTGTGGACACTGGTGCTGTTCAGTAGCTTCAGTCACATCTGACTCTTTGTGACCCCATTTGGGGTATTCTTGG
Source organism: Trichosurus vulpecula (assembly GCF_011100635.1). Lineage (NCBI taxonomy): Eukaryota > Metazoa > Chordata > Mammalia > Diprotodontia > Phalangeridae > Trichosurus > Trichosurus vulpecula. The sequence continues at coordinate 116,831,694 of NC_050574.1, read as the reverse complement.
CAAAGATACTGAAATGGTTTGTCATTTCCTTCTCCAGCTTATTCTACAGATGAGGAAACTGAGGCACACAGGGTTTAGTGACTTGCCAGGGCCTCACAGCTAGTAAGTGTCTGAGGTCACATTTGAACTCAGGCTGTATCCACTGTGCCACCTAGTTGGACAAGGAGCAGTAACTTTTGCTTAGAGCCCTTCCTGCTAGGTCGTGTAATGGATAGAGGGCTACGTGTAGGAGTCAGAAATTTTGAACCCTGACTCAAACACTTGTAGAAGAGGCTCTGCATTTAGAAATAAGGACTCACCAAGAGGAAAGACAGCTGTCTTCTCTCCCAGGTTTTATACCTGATGGAGAGGCAGGGGATGATGCTGGGAAGAGTCAGAGGATGCTGAGTGCTCTGTGTGACCCTGGTGAAGTCGTTTCTCCTACCTCAGCCTCAGTTTCTCCTCTAGAACATGGAAGTAGTCATAGCTCTTATCTAACCCGGATCAAATGAGATAACACGTAAACCACTGTGCAAACCTCAAAGCCCTATATAAATGCTTAGCTTTTATTATTGTTATGAACAAAATCTAGTTTTAAGAGGGTAGAAACGTATCAAGATAGGGAAGGAATGTACTAAAGCCACTGAAAATTAAACCATTAATAATGTTTAAAAATGATTACCAGGGGAAGAAGCCGTATGTATATATATGTGAAAAGGAGGGATTAGTGTTTTCCCTCCAGTTATCTCTGAGGAAATCTAACCCCAATGGATCGAGCTAGCTCTTTCATGTGCCTTTGAAAAGGCATCCATGCCCACAGCAGCGCTAAATGGAAAGAGGGGTAACAGGGATGAAAACCCACCCCAAACAACAGCTTCTTCCCAGGGGATGTCCTCTTGGCACCTCTTTTCAGGACTACTACACACTCATCGGTACCCCCTGGTTAAAGCCATCCACTTACACTGGACTTTTGGGGCCTCTCTATGTGTTCCCATCTTGGCTACCTCCCCTCCCCACGTTCCCCTTTCATCTTTCTTTTGTGTGCTGCCTTCCTCTACTAGATCGTAAGTTCCTTGAGGGTAGGGACTGTCTTTCTTTTTCATATCTGCATCCCTGAGTTGGCACAGTGCAGGTAGTATGCATTCAACACAATGTAGGTGCTTAGTTAATATTTATTAACTATTGACTGTTATATAACAGCTTCCTAACTGGGTCTCCCTCTCTTAAATCTTCTGCATCATCAGAGTTTACTTCATATCACACTATTTGCGCGTGGATCGTAGTCTCCTATTGGATAATAAGCTCCTTAGGGACGGAGATTGTATACCCAGCACTGAGCATGGGGCCTTGTGTAACAACAGACACTTAATGAATGGTTGTTGGTCTGAACTGCAATGAACCTTCCTGGGATTGCTAACCAATATTCAGGCCGATGGCTGTTTCTCTGGTTCTTGTTTTGCTTCTCATTCCATTCCTAATTTATTGTTTCCCATGAGATGGCAGGAAAATTATAGCTAAACATTAAATACCCCAACCTGTTGCTTCCTCCCAGGATTTGTCTGTGGAAAGAACGACCACAAGTTTGGCTTTACCCCTGGGATTGGTGAGCGTGGCTTCCGTTGCCTTCCCGCCATCGCCACAGCGCAGTGTCGTCAAAGGGAAGGCAATGATCTCCCGTCCCCGCCACCACCTCGGAATTCTTGACGACGTCCTTCACGATTGTGGTTGACTTGACCTTGAAGACCCGCCGACTGTTGGTGTCAGAGAGGAAGATGGATCCAGTGATGGGGTCTGTCGTCAGATAGTACTTATGAGCGGGGACTATGGCTAAAAGGCAAAGACGGAAGAATTTCAGTTGAATTGTCTTCTCTCCCAACAGGACAAGACGAAACACACACCATCACCACTAAAGTTTGGAAGATACAAGCAAGCGTGTCTTGTGCTGGGATATCCAAGTGAATTGGAGGACTTTACGATGCCAGAAATGAAACAGACCTTAGGATGAATTTAAATCATGCTATTCCCTATGTTTAGAATACTCTCACCACCCACTCTCTGCCTGTTGACTTCCTACCCATCCTTCAAAGCTCTGTTCAAATGCTACCTTTTCTATGAGCATTTCCCAGATTCCCTCTGCCAGAAGTGATTTTTTCTATGTCTATAGACTATCTGATCTCATAGTACTTTATACTTTTTTTTTTGGCAGGACAATTGGGGTTAAGTGACTTGCCCAAGGTCACATGGCTAAGTACATGTGTCAAGGTCTGAGACCGGATTTGAACTCAGGTCCTCCTGACTCCAGGGCTGGTGCTCTACTTACTGTGCCACCTAGCTGTCCCCACTTTATACTTTTCTTTTGTTCTTATCATACACTAATCTGTGTCAGATATTTCTGTGGGCACGTCTTGGTAAGACTTAGTCCCTCTATTAAACTCTAAAGTTCTCTGAACCGAATTATTGACTTTTGTAACTCCGTGGAGGACCTAGCGTAGTGTTGTTTATTGTTAGTGCTAAATAAATGTTTATTAAATGAATCAAGGAGTCTAGTCATTTAAAATGAGCTACATCATGACTTGTAACAGCAACAGTCATAGATAACACTCATACAGAATTTTGAAGTTAACTTTACACATATATCTCATTTGATTATCATCATTTCTATCACTATTAAAAATATAACTAGCGGCAAGTCACTTAGCCACTGTTTGCCTCAGGTTCCTCATTTGTAAAAAGGGGATAATAATAGCACCTGCTTCCCAGAGTTGTCATGGGGATCAAATGAGATAATAGTTATAAAGTGATTAGCACAGTACCTGGCACATAGTAAGCACCATATAAATGTACCTAGTATTACCGTTACTATTATTATCAGAAGAAATAATTTTAAGAATAAATTTAACAAATAGATTTAAGAAATAAATTTTAAGAATTTTAACCAATTTAAGCAGAGCCTTGGGAGACCTTCACACTTGGGGAACCGCAGCTCTCTAAGATTCTCACTTAAGACTCTTGCCATTTATCCTTGGTTGATTATATCCCAGAACCAAAGAATGTCATAGCTGGAAGGAAACTTAAGAGATGGGAGGGTCCCGCTCCTTCATTTTAGAAGAAGAGGAAGATGCAGACCAGAGATGTTACTGGTTTAGGCTCACGTAATTGGTATTTGAATCACAACTCAAACCAAGTCTCCTGATACCAGGCTGGCGCCTCTCTGTGACACTTTTCTGTCTGTCCCGGACCTTTTTCTGATGTTATTAAAGACTATATTTTGTCACGAGTCCAAGAACTCCACAGCCACAGTCAGTGAGAGAGGGGAGAAGGGGAAGAATTTATCATTGCCACAGCAGAGTCAACCCAAACGAGTATTCTGCTTTCTGTAAAAGGTAGTATGCTTTGGAGACTTGAGATCAGAAATGGAGAGCTGAGAGGCAATAGACAAGAATGGGAGAAAGGAGTCAAAAAGACAAGGGAATGAATGTTCTGCATTCTTTAGATATATTTATTCAAGTCACTGTCTTTGGAGACGGCAGGTGCCAGTTCTCTGTTATTATACCTGAAGGTACGACGTATATTGTATATGACATATAATATAAAATCTATCTCTTCACGATGATTTACAGTCTCAGATTCCAAGTCTAGGACATGATAATATTAATCTGACAGCCTCAAGGAAGTCAGTTTGGGTGCCTGTAAATTCATAAAGCTCATAGGATTACAAGATTTAGAACTAGAAGCAACGTTAGAGCCCAGCTCATCTAACCTTCTTGGTTTATTAAAGAGAAAAGTGAGGTCCAGAAGGGAGAAGCCATTTGAGGTCACACAGCTTAGACTACAGAGCTCAGAATCAAACCCAAGTCCTCTTCCTCTAAAGCCCTTTTTCCTTCCAGTATGACACCACTCTGCCTGCCAAAACTGGTTGTTCTCAGGATCAGAGACTTGGGAAGGGACCCAGCCGTCATCATGTACAACTTCCTCATTTTACAGATGAGAAGGAGGCCCTACAAAACTGAAGTGACTTCCTCCACATCAGAGACATGGCAAGTAGCAGATCTGAAATTTGAACCCAAGGCCACTGACTCCTACATTCAGCAGCAGGTCTCAATATGAGCGGCCTACTGCCAAGATTCTTGATTCAGGGGGTTCCCACTGCACCACGACTGATTGGTGGAGGGCTAACTGTTCCTACTATCTGCTTCTTATTCCAGTCACACTGGAATAAGCTTGCTGATCATTGACTAGTGAAGGGAATATCCATGTAGGATGTACTGGGCCCTACTGTGCTGGAGCTCTAGGATGGGATTCTCGCTTTCTCTAACATCCTCCCTCTGAACTTTAATAGAAAATTGGCTTCTCAAGGTTCTAATAAGCCATACATCGTTTCTAGTCCCAAAGCTCTGTTCTAGGGCAGTGGTGTCAGATTCAAATGGAAATGGGGACCATGACATGGTACATAAGGATCCATGCAGGATGCATATTTACTTAGGAAACCACTTATTAACATTATCCATGCTCAATGATATTTTTCTTTATTTTGTTCAGTATTTTCCAATTATATTTTAATCTAGTTCAGGGTGGACTTGGGGAGTTTTGGGAGCATGCCTGACACTTCTGTTCTAGTGGACAAGGGTTATTGGGGATTGGGTTGGGGTGGGGTCTAGTTTAGTCCAGGGAGATCAAATGTATTTGTTTATAATCCCACAGTCTGGCTGGCCAGAACTTCTTAAAGTACCCCAATAGCATTATATGCCAATGTGGTGTACTAGAAAAAACCGTAGATGTGAATTCAGAAGCCAGGTGGTATAGGAGGAGGTGACCCAAGTTCGAATCTGGACCCAGATATTACTGGCTTGGTGACCCTTAGACTCACTTAACCAATCTGAGCCTTGGTTTTCTCATCTGTAAGATGGAAATAATAGGACAACCTACCTTTTTGGGTTATTATGAAGATCGAATGAGACAATGCATATGAAGCACTCTGACAGCTTAAAGTGCTATGTGACTGCTAGCTATTCTTGTTGTTGCTACTAGCTCTGTGATCCCGGGCAAATCACAGCTCTCTTTCTTGTCCCAGGCCTCAGTTTCCTTATGTATAAAATGGTAATAATCATCTTTATACTACCTGCATTGTAGAACTGTTGTGAGGAAGGCCTTAGAGCGAGCTTAGGAAGCTAGAGAATTGTGGAGCTGTTATCCTAAGTTATTAATGCCCCAGTTGGCAGAAGATTTTTTCCCTCTATAGTCCAGAACAGCCCCATGACTTATCTTACTAAAGTCCAGGCAGATTTCCTCTCTCCAACTGACATGTATTGTGGTTACATCACATCCAGGGACCTTCCAGGCATCCCAGGTCTGCCCACAAAAGCCTTGCTGATGACAGGAGACAGGTGGGCCATGATTTTATGTACCCGCTTGTCACTCATCATAAGTGAGTGACAGACACCTTAGGGGAAAGAGGCCCTCAAGCTTGAGGTGGGGAAGTGCCTGTCTACTCTGATCAGCCCCATGCCTTTTCAGCTGACTGTTTACTCTGGAGGCCCTTAAGCAGTGTCATTCACACTGGGGGTTTTTCAGATCACCAATACCCAGGGAAGACAGGCAAGGGAGAGTTTGGCTCCCAGAGAATATGTGAATTAGTGAGGCCTAGCCTTTGGTCCTGGGAAGGGCAGCATGTGCCAGACTTAGGATGAGAAAATCTGGCTCTGATGCTAATCCACTGGGTTATCTCAGGCAAGTTGTTTGGCTTCTCTGGATCCCATTTTCCTCCTCCTTAAGAGGAGGTGGGGTTAATTAGATGTTCTAGTAAAAGAGACAAACTTAGGCATAATGCCATGAAAAACTGTCTAACAGTCATGCAAGAAGCAGAATCGGATGTCTTGGAGAATAAGAGATCAGAGGTCGTCAAGCAGAGGATAGACAATGGATCATAGCTTCTAGTGGGGTTTCCTTTCATGTAGGGGTTGGATTCAATGGCTGCTGAGATTCATCACACCTCTCAAATCCAGTGCTTTTATGATCTCACTTAATGATCCTTCCAGCTCTGATGGTCAGTGACTCTATGACATACTATGGGCTTTCCTTCCCCTGGTCTCATGTACTAAGCCAACCCATCAGTTTGTTATGAATGTAATATTTGAAGATGGGTGGGTCATGTTTCTGCCCCTGCTTTACTTTCTTACAAGTCAACAGAGAGTCAGCATGATAGCTCATGTGGTCTTACCCTTCCAGAACCACAGTGTTTGGGCTGGTCTTATTTCTTAGGCCACATCTGAAGTAGGAGGCTCAGTTCTGGGTACCACTTTTGGATGACACTGACATCCAAGGGGGCTTCCAGGATGGGGAAGGGACTGGATGTTTTGCTTAGAGAAGAGGATACTTGCCTTTTGAAGGTCTGTCATGGAGGAAGGGCATGAGACTTACTTTGCTTGGCCCCAGAAGGCTGAAGTAGGAACAGCGGGTAGAAGTTATAGAGAGCCAGATTTCAGTTTATTATAAGGAAAACTTCTTTAAAAAGTCTGAAAGTGAAGTGGACTGCCTCACAGGAAAGTGAGAGTTCCTTATCATTAGAAGCCAGAGGTGGAGTACCTACTTGTAGGAGTGGTTCTAGGGAAAACTTAGGCATGAGTTAGACAAGATGAGTTCCCTTCCAGCTCCGAGGCAACTATGACTCTGTCTCCAAAAGGGACACTCTGGTCAAGTGGTAGGCTTTGGGCACACCATAAACATGGGACAGAGGTTGGTCCCTTTGTGACAGCTAAATAAGAAGGCAGGCTTTCTTCACTCTAGGTGGGCTCTCCAAATAGCTGAAGTCAGGGATTTTGACAAGGCTGGTGACTCATCTATAGAGAAAACTTACAGGATGAGAAATATGATGTCTGTCCTCTACCCACATTTCTAAAGCCTGAGGCAGATGTCTTTAATCTCTGAGGGTGCTGTCACCAAGGGCAACTTTCATATTTTCCCAAGTGAGTCAGAGAAGGGAACCTGGGACCAGGTGCTGTAGGAATGGTTTGGTGTGACACTTTAAGAATGATAGTTTTACAGGTGGAGCATATTAAAAACTGCAAAGGAAGTCATCTGCTTTAAGCCTCAAATTTTATAGATGAACAAACTGAGGCAGACTTCCTGACTCTCAGTTCTGCATGTGTTTTAAAAGAGGAAGCTAGAAAAGGCAACATTTAACTTCAACAAATCATGGAATGTTAGAGTACAGAATGTTAGCATTGGATGGGAACTTGGAACGTAGGATATTTGGACACAGAATGTTAAAGCTGTAAGGGTCTTTGGACCATAAAATGTTAGAGATGGATGGGATCTTGGAATATGAGAAGTTAAAACTGGGGGGTGCCTTAGAGTATAGAATGAAAAAGCTAGGAGGGACCTTAGAACACAGGATATTAGTGCTCATTGAGATCTTAGAAACCATGCAGTCCAACTGATGGGGAAACATGATGCTTAGATAAGCAAAGAGACTCCAGTCATACTATGAATGTGACTGCTGGGCCCAAAACACTGAACAGAAATACTGGGGTCTCTTTCTTTATGTCCAAATGTCAACTAAGGGCCAGTTTCTATTTCTTTCCTTTTAATTTCCTTCTAGTTCCCTCCCCCCCACCCCAAACCAGAAAATACTTGTGGCTTCTCTGAAATGCTTTGAGATAATACCAGATAAAATGTTAGATCCTCACAACACAAGGAAGTGCCTTAGTGGTCCTAGATTTCAGCAAAAGCACGGATAATTTTTTTTCTGCTTTTCTAATAGACACGATGGAGAGATGTGGGCTGGATGACAGCACAATTTGGAGATTTTGGAAATGGTTTAATGAATGGGTCAAAAATGAAGTTTCTAGTGGAATGCCCCAGGGATCTATCCTTTGCCCTGCACCATTTATAACATTTTTATCAATTCCTTGAATGAAAGCACAGATCCAATTTACTTATCAAATTTATAGGTAAGACAAAGCTGGAAGGGATAACTAATATGTCAGATGACAGAGTGAGGATCCAAAAAATTTGACAGTCTAAAATTATGGGCTGAGTATAATAAGATAAAATTTAATAGGGATAAATGTAAGAGTCCCACACAGGGGTTTTAAAAAAAATTAACAGCACAAGTACAGGACCAGGGGATGTGTAACAACATAGCAATTAAGCGTGAAAAGGATTTGGAACATCAGGGTCATATTTTGAAAGTGGACATGACCTCTAGTCCAATTCCTTCATTTAGCAGATGAGGAAACTGAGGCTCAGAAAGATTAAGTGAGTTGCCTGAGGTCACACAACTCGTATGGCAGAGCCAGGGCTGGAACTCAGATTTTTGTTCTCCAAATCCATGGTGTCCCTCATGGTTTAGACAGGGCCAAAGGAACAATGAAAAGCTCAGAAGGTGCTGCTGAAGGACACAGATCTGGCCACAGAAGGTTTGGCTGAAGAAGATGGGGTGTTGGAGAAGATGGTGGGTGGGGGAGGCACGAAATATGTCTTTAAATGTCTAAAGGGCTTCCATGAGGAAGAAGGCTTAAGTTTTTTCTCCCTGGATCCAGAAGGCAAAACCAGGATCAATGGGTGGAATCATGCTTTATTTAAGGAAAAAAAACCTTTCTAAAATTAGAGCTCTCTCAAAGTGGAGTGAGCTGACTCGGGAGGTAGTGAATTCTCCATCATGAGAAATCTTCCAGCAAAGGCTAGATGACTACTTGTTTGGAATACATAGAGGGGATTTCTGTGTGTAGGTTTGGGTTTGGTTGGGTGGCCTTAGAGGTCCCTCTCAACTAAGAGATTCTGTGATAGGAGATTCAAATGGGAAAGCAAAAACAAGCTCTCCTGGAAGAAATCAAAGGCTTTACCTCTGTTTCGCCCACCCTGCTCTCAAACACAAATATGTAGGGCAATACAACAAAGCCCGGAAGGACCACAGCCATTAGACCTCCTCCTTCTTCCCCGTATTATATCTATGTGCCCATGATATTTCCCTGTTAGTAGAGTTTAAGTCCCATAACTGCAAGGACTGTGTATTTTTTCATATTCGTATCCTTCAATTTTCTCCCCTTCTCTTCCCAGTTCTGCCTTTTGGGGTCAAACAGAAGAAGCTTAATGTCTCTTGTCCTTTCTGACATGTGCAGACAAAAATGCTGTCCTCCCACTGAGTCTTCCCTTCTCCTGGCTAAACATCTCTAGTTCCTTCAACTGGTCCTTGTAGGATGTGGTTTCTAACCCCCCTCACTACCACAACCACCATCCTTTTAACGTGCCTCACTGTGTCAATGTTTTTCCTAAAAATGTGACACCTAGAAATGAATACAGTACTGTAGATGCAGTCTGACCAGAGCAGACTGACCAGAGAGGACTATCCTCTCTCTCTGAATTCAATCTAAAATCATAGTCTTTTTTTTTGGGGGGGGGTGTAGTGGGAGATATCCATATTACCAGAGAACCTTAAACTCACAGTCCACTATGAATCCCCAGATCTTTTTCATTTCTAGTCACTGATTGGGGTTGTCCCTATATATCCTTATAACTCAAAGAGCACATCACACACAGATTCATATTTAGAGTAGAAAGGACCATAGAGATTGGGCCCATAAATAAATCATGTGACTTGTCCCAAGTCACAGAGGGAGAGACAGAACTAGGTACTAGAACTTCTGACTCCCAGGCCAGGGCTCTTTCTGACTACATACAGTGGTTCCCCTACTTCATACGTCCATACTTCAGAGATCTCTGAATGCAGCTACTAGGCCTACTACAATTTTAATGATATTTAATATTCACTGTGGTAGAAAAATTCATCATCTTTGGCCCATCTGGTGGTGAGCCTCTTTCCACTAGGTTAGTCCTCAGAGGACTGACATATCATATAATGATACCAGGGGTGAGCTGTCAGACCTTGAAGTCCATAGGCCCAGCCTTTGAGAATGCAGGATCATCTCCATGAGTCCTAGGTAGAGCTCTGTAGTGAAGGCTGTCTCCTACAGTAGGTGCTTAATAAATGTTTGCTTCCCAGGTATATAAAAGAATAGATGAAAGGTGTTTCTGGGTCTCCAGAGGCTCACCTTCCTCACGGTAGCCAGATTTTGCAGCTGTTCCCCTGGTCATAATGTTGGTGACTTTGGAAGCTATGTGAATTCTTCTGGGATACCCAGTAATGTTGGTGAAGGAGCTTGACTGTCCCCAATACAAGTGGTTTCCGTTTATCTCTTTCACATAGAAGTTAGAGAGCAATAACTTCCCAGTGACTGATGGAAAGTTATTAGGAAGGAAGGAGACCTACTCTCCACTTCCAAGTGAATGGAACCTGCCACTTGGAAAGACAATGGGAATGATTCTTGTATCCTGAGGATATAGTCCATCAGAATACCAAGTTAGTAGAGAAGGGTCCCCAGTCCAGTATTAAATTCATATCATGTATGAATCCCCAAATGTTAGAGCTGGAAAGGGGCTTGGAACACAGAACATCAGAGTTAGAAGGGACCACAGAATGCAGAATGTTAGTATTCTGAACACAGAATGTCAGAGCTGGAATGGACCTTGGAACCGGGGACGTCAGAGCTGAGAGGGACCTCACCACAGAGAATGTTAGACTACAGAATACTGACTACAGAATATTAATAAAGCTGGAAAAGATGTCATCCAAGCTCTACATTTTTGAGGTCAGGAAACTGAAGCCCATAAAAGAGAAGGGATTTGTATAAGGGGTCAGATCTAGTCAATAATGGAGCTGAGATTAGAATCTGGGCCTCTTGACTTCCAGGCCAATGGTCTTTGCCTAATCCATACTTGAAAAATGACAATGAACTTTATGGATACTTTATGTTTTAAGCCATCCATATTTGTGTGAGGATGGGGAGACTGGGAAATTGAAATGAATAAATACTTGGCAGAAGGCAGGAGAGATCTGGCAGGTGATGGTGGTGGTGGGTTGACATTACTCCAAGTGTAGCTGATTGGGTCAAAATCTGCAGCTGGATGACAAAAATTCTCTGCCTATAACAAAGGTCCACCTTGGGAACCACCTCCTTTAGGAGTCTCACTGATTGGACTATCAAACTATACCCTTTTGCCTCTGCCCTTACTGGCAAACAATCAGGCTACAGAACAGCTGTCTCCCAGGCACATGGGTTACCCACAAAGGTGCCAATGTCCCAATGCCTGCTGGCCTTTGGATTCTGGCCACAACTGCTGTCTCAATTTCTTCCCCTGGAAGTCATTAAAATAGCTCGGTTCTATTATCAAGATGACCTTACTTTAGCGTGGCCTGCCCCTTATTTGGAGGACAATGAAACCCACTGCATTAACATCTTTATGCAAAAATATTCAGGATTTAAAAAAAATTCCCATCCCCCCACACACCTTTGTCCCCTCAATTTGTCATGTCTGCAGCCAATTACCCACTTCTTTCCAAAACAGACTGAGTGGAGTTGGGGCCCATCCCATCTCCTGATTCATGGCTTCCACTCACTCCCAGTGACTGATTACCCTCCATCAGATTTAATCTACAGGCTTAACACTGGCTATTGAGTCATCTGGAAATGGCACCTGTGGCTCACCGTACGACAACATGCAGCAAGGCAGGGAGAGAAGGGAAATGTTCCCCTGGTTGGCTTACCTATGTCTGAAATCTTTATTTCTGACAGAAGACAGGAATGCAGGAAATAGAAGAAAGAATGAAGTGTTAGAAGCTGGGATAGAAGCATTATTAGCAGACTGAAAACTTGACAGCAATGGCACTGTGCAGTGCGATAATAAATAAAGATTTAGCAGCTGGGACACTGATATATTTCAGACTGAATACGACTTGTCAGTGGGCTCCCTTACAAGCTGCTACACATTGCAGAGGATGGAGGATTTTACCCGCTCTGGAGCCGCTCGATGAGAGGAGCGATAGCTCAGGCGGCTGACACATCCTGGCCCTTTAACAAGGGTAAGATGGGAATTGGAAAGTTTCTCTTGAATAATTACTTAGAAATATATATGTGTCTATACATCCATATGCAGAGAGTTAGCTGTATAGATACATATATTTCTATATATCTCTATGTTGATATATAGACACATGTATAAAATGCCCTCCTTCCTCTCATTGAAATTCTTCCCATCTTTCAAGGCCCAGTTCAGGTACCAGTCTCCTCCAGGAAGCCCCCTTGATTCCCTTTCCCCTTCCCCAGCCCACATGGAGTAATTTTCTTTATCTCTAATTGCTCTTGTCACTTTGGGTGTCTTCTATATACTCATCACATTCTATTCTGTGCTCTTTTACATCATTATTATTTTGCATTTCTACTTTGTATTATAGCCATCTGTATATATGTCTTATCTCTACTACCGACACCAATCTCACTCCTTCTGCCCCCAACAAACTATAAAAAAAATTTTTCAATTTGGCTGGAATACAGGAATAAAAGAAGATGAAGCTGGAGAGGCTGGGGGGCGCTAGTTTGTAGAGAGCCTTGAATTCTATAGGAAGAGGAGTTTAAAACATTTACTTGGTAGACAACTGGGAGCCAGTGAATATTTTTGAGCAGGAGTGATTTTTCGGATGGTGATCTGAAGTTTGAATTTCAGGAAAGTTGAGAGGAGGCAGTGACACCTGTTAGGATGCTCCTGCAATTATCCAAGTGAATGGGAATGAGGGCCTGAATTAGGGCGGTGGAATGGGAGAAGAGGGGGCGGATGTGCAAGGCCCTACAAGGGTGGGTATGTGTCTTATTTATCTCCGTATTCCCTATGGTGAACTGCATGGCTCTCTGCACATAATAGGATCTCAGCGAATGTTTGCTGGAAGTGCATGTGTGATTGATGTGTCTGCATTACCATATGTGTATATTTCAAGGGTCTGTGCTTCCAGAGGTTGGGATGCTCCCTCCCCTGATGCACTACAATCACTCTATGCCACGGCAGACAGTCTTCTGCTATGTCCCTGAGAAAGGTCTTCTCCTGCTGGCTAACTTTTTTGGCATATCGATATAGATATGCACTGATATAACCTTGAAAATAGTTTTCAACGATCATTCAGCCTTACAAAATACAGGCGATGCTGCCATAATTTCGTTAACTGATACTTTCTCCTAATCATGGTTCCTTTCCTATAGTCTCACGCAGTGACAAGACCACCCACCTATAGAGAGATCGCCTTTTCATAGGCTTTCATAAAAGCAGTCACATTTAGTCCTGACTTTTATGTCTATTATCTCACTTAATCTCCATGATAGCCCTTGGAGAGAGGGGTGGTGGGGGGAGGATCATCCCTGTTTTACCAGACTGGGAAAGTGGTAGCTTGGGAAATTAAGGACCTAGTCCAAGGCCACAAAGGGAGATCATGCAAATGTTTTTCTACCAATTCAGTTTAATTCAATTTCACAAACATTTATTAAGCAGCTACTCTGCGCTAGGCATTGGTTGTGCAAAGGCAAAACCAAACGTTCCCTGCCTTGAAGGAGGTTATGTTTTGTTGCAAGGGGGACAGAAAATATTCACAGAAAATTATTAGCACAAGGTAAGGAGTGATAAGGGGCAGCTAAGTGGCCCTGGAGTTAGGAAGACTCATTTTTTTGAGTTCAAATCCAGCCTCAGACACTTACTAGCAGTGTGACCCTGGGCAAGTCACTTCACCCTGTTTGCCTCAGCTTCCTCATCTGTAAAATGAGCTGGAGAAGGAAATGGCAGAGCACTCCAGTATCTCTGCCAAGAAAACCCCAAATGGGGTCACAGAGTCAGATATGACCAAAATGACTGAACAACAACAAGGAGTGATGGTGGCAGAAGAGATATCAGACCAAGGGCTCTTGGGCTTTTTTGAGGAGGGAGGCTTGTTTTTAGCTAGGAGGAGGAGGAATCTGACAAGAGAAGGATCCCAAGAGGAGATGAAGAGGAAGTGCCTTACAGGCATGGGAGATGGCCTGTGGGAATGCAGGGAAGTGGGAGATGGTGTTTTGCATTCACGGAACAGCTGGTCATCAAGTTTGGCTGGAGCACATGGTGCAGTGAAGGAGAATAATGGAAAAGATGAAAACTCATGTTTTCTGGCTCCAAATATCACATTCATTGTGCTAACCCACCCTTTGAAGGATCAAATGAAATAACGCACTAGAAAGTACTTTCACACTGAAAAGTGCTGCAGGAATGTAAGCTGTTCTTACTGTTATGGGTGGGGTCTTCTCTTCTAAGCACTTACGGTGTCATAAGATCTTAGATTCAGAGCTGGCAGAGACCCGAGAGGTCCCTGAGTCCAACCTTCCCATTTCAGAGATGGAAAAAGTGAGGTAGATCCAGGTGACTTGCCCACGGTCACACAGCTCATATGAATCTGAGGCAGGATTGTAACAACCAGTACTCTGTCCATGACCTCATGCTTCCTTTTCTGAATCTCATATCCTCCACTCCTCCTTCTGCCTAAATATCCCAAATAGACTGGGCAGTGTGTGGGCACCATTCAAATTCAACTCAATTCAACAAATACTTAATTGGTAGCTATGGTGGGTATAGCTCTGTGCCCAGGACTGAGGGAGGAATGATGTTTTAGATGAGATGGGCTTCCTCAAGGAGCTTACAATCTCGTAGAGGGTTTAAGACACTAAGACAATTATGACCCTTGAAATTACATCGAGATTATCGAGCTATAAGGACAAGTGAGGTCTAAAGGGAAAGGTCATTACCAACCAGTAAAAATGCGGAACGCTTCTTGGAAGAGGCAGAATTTATTTGGGGCTTAAAGGATGGGTAGGAATTCAGCAGGAAAAGAGGCAGAGGGAAGACATTCTGGTCCTAGGGAACAGCTGTAAGCAAAGACATCAACTGCAGCAGAGCTGACATGTGGGCTCTGCCGGTGGAGACTGTTGGAAGGAGATTTTGGTGGGGAAAGCTTTCTGAAAGTCCTCATTTGTCTCCCTCTATACTTTTCAGGAGGACAGGGAAGAGAGGTATATATTTAATGCACTGTCATCCCCGAAGAGTGTTAAAACCACTTTCCATTTAGGGAATGGAAGGGGTCCTAGCAGCTTTCTAAATTTAATTCCCTCACTTTACTAGAGAAGGAAAAGCAGCCCAGAGAAGGGAAGGGTCATTCTTGAAGTTACACAGTTACTAAGTGATGGAGCTGGGAACTGAGCCCAAGTTCTGATGGACCCTAAGTCATAGTATTATAAGATTTAGAGCTGGGAAGGGCAGGGCCAGAGACCATCTAGGTTAACCTCTCCATTTCATGGATTTAAAAACTGAGATAGTCCTTAATAAATGCTTATTGATTGCCTGAATAATTAATTAAGTGACTTTCCCTTGGTCAGAGAGACAATAACCAGAAGCAGCATGCTGCAATGAGAAGGATGCTGGGTTTGGAATCAGAGGACCAAGGCTGAAATACGGATTCTGTCTCTTTTGTGTTTCCTGGAGTGAGTCTCTTCCCCTCTTTGGGCCTGTTTCCTTGTTGGTCCATTTTATAGAACACTTTAAGATTTGCAAAGAACTTTACAAATATCCCATTTGATCCTCACAACAACCCTGGGAGACAGGTGCTTTTATCATCCCTATTTTACAGGTGAGGAAACTGAGGCAGACAGAAGCGACTTACTCAGGATAACATAGCTCGTTATCTGAGGCTAGATTTGAACGCAGGTCTTCCCGATTGCAGGCCCAGCGCTCTATCCATCGCTCCACCTAGCTGCCTTCCCTGTCACAATCTATATCTTTGATGTGATAAGTTGTAGAATTGGCATTCACATCTGGGGCTACTTTTACGACATTACAGGTTCCTTCCTCCCCGCCTCTACCCCGTGCCTTTTAGCCCATCCCTCAGAGAGACTTTCAAGATGAAAGTTCATGGTCATGGGATTCTTTCTTAACAGAAACCATGAAAGGAGGATTAAGGAGGGAAAAGAGGCTTAATTACAGAAAAGCTACATCCAGGGGGAATATGTAATGGATTTATTTAACAATGGAGACTCTGGGTCTCTGAGCTATCTCTCCCTGGCACCCGGGCCAGGAATAAGGGTCATGGTGGTGATGGCGGTGGGGGAGGCCAAGGTACCTCGAGTGCCCTGGATTCTGGTGGTACACGCATGTTAGCTGTAACACCCACACCATCTGCAAGGCTTTCCTTTTGGGACACCTACGATATTATTTACCTCAAGGACCTCAAAAGCCGGTGATAACAGATGCTGTCTTCCCAGTGAAGGAGGGAATGGAGAGGGGAAGGGAATAAGCATTTATACTGTGCCAACTGTGTACCAGGAACTGTGCTAAGTGCCTTACCAATATTATCTCATTTTATCTTCACAACAACCCTGCAGGTAGGTGCTATCATTCTCTCCATTTTACAGTTGAGGAAACTGAGGAAAAGAGGTAAAGCGACTTTCCCAGGGTCACATGGCTAATAGTATCTAAGGCTGTATTTGAACTCAGATCTTCTTGACTCTAGGCTCACTGTGCTATCTAGCTGCCCAGTGAAAAAGAAATTCCTTAGGTCATAGGATTTAGTGTTAGAAAGGAACATTTTGTACAACCTCTTCATTTGCAGGTAGGGAGCCAGATCTGGGATTCTATCAATGTGGAGAACTCCCTCCACTGAGGCAATAGCACCTCATTAGTAATGATTCTTGTAGATTTGTCCCGGCACTTACAAATGGGGTCGTTTGTCTGTGGTCACATAACCTACATGTGTCAGGAGCAGGACTTGAATCCGGGTTTTCTTTTCTCCAGGGCTGACCCACTATATACTGTCTACTACACCAGGCTATCTTCATTTCATAGAAATATATATACACACACATACATGTACACACATATATATAGATATATGTATATATACACAAACATATATACACACATGCATATATATGTACATATGATATACACACACACACACACACGCACACATACACACACACACATACACACACGCACACACGCACACACACACACACACACACACACACACATATATATATATATATATATATATAATTTCTAGAGATGAAATTATTTATTCAGGGTTACACAGCGGGTAAGTTGCAGAGCTGGAATCCTGATCCCAGGCTTCTGACTCCAAATCTAGGGGGGGTCATGATGCCCTTACTACATCATATAGCTTCATGAGGGCAGGAACTATGTATTAGTTAAATACTGTTTGCTTCCCTTAGTATCTACAATAGGCTCTAGACACGGTAGATACTCAATACATGTTTGCTGAATTGAATTTAATGTTGAGGAAGTGCCTGTTTTTTTGTTCATAAATTTACCACATTCACATACTTGCTTCCCCTAATTCGACCATAAGCTTCATGAAGGCAGGGATCTATCTTAAATCATGTATCTCCCCTAGTAACAAGTATGGTCCTATGAAAACAGCCATCACTTCATAAATGTTTACTGAATCATGTTGAATGTTGGAGAGTTTAAGAGCATCTGGGAGGTGCTCAGGTACTTAACTTTTTTTGGTGAGGGCCTAGATCATAATCTGGTACTTAAACAAACCCCCTTGTCATTGTCTTCTCAGCATCTGGCAGTGCCTGGCACAGAGTAGGTACTTAAGTAAATGTTCCTTGAATACACATGGATGAATGGATGAATATATGAGGAATGCTCCTTAAATACAAATGGATGAATGAATGAATAGATGAGGAGGAAAGTGATCTATAATTTGCTCTTTTGGGACTGAAGTCAATTGGCACCAACATTTGAACATCTCCATACCTTCCATAACCCCCTTCTTTTCACCCTCTGCAAAACAGCTCTTCTTACTGAATCTCTGATTGAACATAAAAGGATTAAAAAAAAAGACTTCTGCCTTGCCTTGACCTGAAAGGATACTTCTTGTGTTCCAAAGGCTGATTGGTAGGGTTGGGAAATTGCCTTAAGGAGGGAACTCTCAGCTTGGGTAGTACTCAGCCTCATTTGCCCCACCTGTGTAGTGGAATATTTGGACCATAGAGGCCCCATCCCAGACTGCCTCACTCATGCCTTTACGAGTGGCTAATTCTACTGGGCCCTAGCAGAACAGGGAAAACATTACAAGGGAAAGTTATGGCCAGCGAGTGACTACCTTAACTCCAGGATGTTGGTGACATTGCCAGAGGGGAAGATCCTCCGAATGTAGTTGAAGTCACCGACGTAGAGGCTCCCATCTGAGCCGCAAGCGAGGGCCACCGGAGCCAGAAGCTTGTTGCCATCAGCAAGGCCATTACAGCTGGGACAGGAAATGCTTCGCCTCCGTCCATTACCCATGATGCTCCCAATGACAGGCGGCTGCTGGGATACAAACTGGTTTTCTCCATTTCCTTTATGTAATATACCTGGGACAAAGAAAAAAGTAAGTTGGGATGAAGAAGTGTATTTTCTCTCCTAAAGATAAGTCACAGACACTCCATTATTTAGTACAGTGAAGTCTCCTATCCTGAGATTTAGAGCTGGAAGGGACCTTATAGATGATCTAATCTGACTCTCTAATTCTACAAAGCCCCAGAGAAGAGGAATACTTGGCCTGAGGTAACACAGGTAATGAACAACAGATTTGGGATCTGAATCCAAGCCCTTTTATTACAAAAATCCAGGGATTTTTCTACTAAACTAAGCTGTCTATTTGGTTTCTATTAAACATAAAATTTTAGAAACAGATAATGGCTCTAGCCATGCCAATTTGTCAATGTAATTTGCCAATTTAAAAAAAAAACCTTTAAAAGTTAACTTAAAAATTCATCTGAGAAAGTGATGAAATCTTACATCTTTCTGATAAATGGACAAATGGAAGCAGAGATTTAGTCAACAAATGCTATTTCCTCTCTGATCCTCTTTGCTTCCTTAATTCCTGATTCCTCTTTGTTTTCCTAATTCATTCCAGTTTAGTTCCATTCAGGACGATGCTCGCTAACTATTGGTCAAGATCCTCAGCCCATCCAGCCCCCACTCACAGTTATCCTTGCTTCTATCTACTTTGCTCTTTCTCTGGTTTTGTTGAATTGTTTTTCTGTTACAAAACAGGGTTCTTTAGGTAGTGGTGGTGATGATGATGGCATATATCAGAAATTTCTATGCACAAACAGAAAAATTCTTCTATGATTTATTTGAGAGAGACTTCCAGAGTAAATAAATTTTGGAATTCTCATAGAGAGTAAATTCAAGACAGTGAACATTAGACTATGAGCTCCCTGAGGGCAGGCACAGTTTTTTTGCCTTTCTTCCAGAACTTAGTACAGTGCCTGGCACCCTTCGTAATATGAATTATATGAATATAATATGAATTATAAATGTGAATAGGCCTTTCATAAATGTTTTCTGACAGCCAAATTTACAGGATCAACTGGATAGGCCAAAAAGCAAGATGACATACTTTTAAAAATTACAGAGGCAGCTAGGTGGTACCCCTGTAACCAGCACCAGCCCTGGGGCCAGGAGGACCTGAGTACAAATCTGACCTCAGACGCTTACTAGCTGTGTGACCCTGGGCAAGTCACCAACCTCAATTGCCTCCCCCCCAAAACAACCCAAAACCCAAACCAAAATTACACTAAGACACAATGGGAAAATGTTCATAATTGACTGGGTTTTAGTGCTGTACAGTCTATTTTTTCAAAGTTTCATATTTTAAAAGGGATAGGGAGAAATGCCATGGTGCTGATAGTATCAAGTACCAGAATGATCCAGGACCTCCTCAGTGAGATCTAGAGGCACAAAAAGAGTTTGTTCGAGCAATCCATCCAAGAAGAACCAAGTAGCTAATGAATGCCTTTCACCAAGATCACAAAGTACAGTTTGGTGGGAAGTTCACTGAGTTAATATACATATCCTGGAGGGTACTGTTGAAGACCAATTAGGTAGGCTCAGAATTGAAGAGGAAGAGAAGAGCCTACTGTTTTGAACTTGATAAAAATTTCAATTTCAATAGAAATGTCAAAATTTCAATTTCAAAATTCAGTAGAAATTTCAATAACATTAAACATCTTCTTATTGCTGCAAAAGCCCATATTTCCAATACCGATATTCTCGCAGTGATGCTACATAGCTGTGAAACAAGGATCAACTTTTCAGCTGAACCAAAAGGCAATAGTAAGATGCGCACAAATGTGAGGAGCACATGACTAAAAATGACCAATAAGCAAGATGTGGTGTGAAATCACAATTATGGCATCCACTGGCATTTAGGACTGGAAAAGGAGGTTGGCCAAAGATGAAGGATAACAAAGAGATAACTCTAGTGTGCCAGTGGTACCTGCATAATGTTCAAAGACCCAAAGGAATGGTTCTAGCATCCTAGGTCTATACTCTATGGGAGATTTGAGAAAATACAAGGACAAGAATCCAAGAGGATGAAAAGGCATCGAAATGCTGAGGGAATAGTGACCAGTACTTTTCCATTTTTAAAAAAAGAATGGAAGAAGTTCACTTAAATTTCAGCAAGAGATAATGCCAGGGAGGGTGAGATACAGAAACAGGTTTCCTAGGGAGGTTATAAAAGCACCATCTGTAGAGAGCTTAAAAAATTGGATTGACAACCATCTGTGTTGGATATGTATCCTTTCCTCAGCTTATAGACAAGGGTCTAAATTAGATGCCTGGAAGGCCACCTGTCAGTGATGCAGAAGCTAGGATTCTTGCCTAGGGTGGAAACTTGGACTAAAAGAACCATCGTGTTTCTATAAACCCAAAGGCTCTACAAAGCCCTATCTGGAACAACGAGATTGTTATTATACTGATAACAAACCTCACCTTTTCTTTAATGTGTATGGACAAAAAAGATACATTTCTACATATTGGGATTTTTTTTTGTGAGTGAATTTATGTCTCATTCTTCTTAATGTGACTGTTTTAATCTAAAAAACATCTTACATATCTAGCGATCTTTGTTAGATTTTCAGTGTCTTTAGAACATGGCAACGCCCTCGATAATCTGACATCAAAGCCAAGCCAACAATAATTTATTGTATCTTCTATTTCTGCACTGTTTGAGGAACTAGAGAGACAATGACAAGACAAAAAATCACCCCTGCCATCAGTGAGCTTACTTCCATTCTCCTCTCATGAACAGCCAACTCTGGGTGACCAATTTCCTCCTCTGATTTTATTTTACACAGGCATCTATTGTGTTTTTAAAAATGAACATACATGGAGAAGATGTGGGGAAAATTGGAACACTAACACGTTGGTGGAGTTGTGAACTGATCCAACCATTCTGGAGAGCAATTTGGAACTATGCCCGAAGGGCTATAAAAATGTTCATACCCTTTGATCCAGCTACTAGGTCTATATCCCAAAGAGATCATAAAAAGGGAAAAGGACCCACATGTACAAAAATATTTATAGCGGCTCTTTTGGGGGTGGCAAAGAATTGGAAATTGAGGGGATGCCTACCAACCGGGGAATGGCTGAACAAGTTGTGGTATATGAATGTAATGGAATACTACTGTGCTATAAGAAATGATGAGCAGGCGGATTTCAGAAAAACCTGGAAAGCCTTACATGAACTGATGCTGAGTGAAGTGAGCAGAACCAGAAGAACATTGTACACTGTGAAAGCAACATTGTGTGATGACCAACTATGATAGACTTAGCTCTTCTCAGCAATACGATGACCTAAGACCAAAAGACTTGTGAAGGAAAATGCTATCCTCACCCAGAGAGAGAGCTACGGAGCCTGAATGCAGATCAAAGCATACTATTTTCACCTCTTTTTCTTTCTTGTGGTTTTCCCCTTTTGTTAGGATTCTTCTTTCACAACATAACTAATGTAGTAATATTTTTAATATGACTGTACCTGTATAGCCTATATCAGATTGCTTGCCGTTTTGGGGAGGGAGAGAGGGAGAAAAATTTGGAAATATAAATCTTATTTCTAAAAGTGAATGTTGAAAACTATCTTTACATGTAATTGGAAAAAATAACACATTATTAAGGGGGGGAAATAAAGTTACCAACAATCTCTAAAAATAAAAACAAAAATGAACGTACGATCTTAGGTGCTGAGCCCAGGGCCCTATCCATAGTAGGTGCTAAATAAGGATTTTCAGAACGAATAACCATTCCTAGGGTAATTTTTCTTGTTCTGTGACAGGCTTTTATTTCATGAATGAATAAGAAGGGCTATAAGAAAATCTCCCCTTTTTCCCAAAACGTAAGATTGCTGCTTGGTTGACTCTGAGCTTTTCATAGAAAAGCTTTTATTAGAAATGGAAAGGGACATAGAACATAAAATATCAGATGATAGAATGTTTGAGAGGGAAGGGAAGGAAATCAAAAGCATTTATATAGAGCCTACTATGTGTCATGGACTGTGCTAAGTGCTTCTACAAACATAATCTCATTTCATTGTTAGGGCTGGAAACAAATGTGGTAGGAGCAACCTGGGGCCTAGCAGAGAGCAAAGGGAAATGCTATATATGCATACTGACTACAGCCCTAGCCTATATCTATCTCTTGTTCTTAAGCAACCACTACTACCACCACCACCACCACCACCAAAAAAAATCTGATACACCAATCTTTAGTATGTCCAATAGATTGTTTTTCCTCATTTAAATCTGCACACACGGAGCTCAGTATGGAAATGTACGTTGCAATAAATTATTTGCCAATAGCAGCCTCCTTCCCAAGTGGAGACTGGGTGATTTACAGAGCCCAGGACCAAGTGCTGGCCCCTGTAGCCCTGGCCACGTGGCCTTCTGCTCAGTCACTCACCACTCTGGATGTTGAGGGCGTGATGCTTGTCCAAGGTCCAGCCTCCCAGTTTGGAGGCATCAATCTCATAGCCCTGCAGTACTGCCGTCCTCTTCTCCCATAAGATCAAGTCCGGGCAGGATTCATATTCATACCCAACAGAAACTAAGGAAGGGATGAACAAACAGAAACAGAATACAGATGAATGATGAAACAGCATCCTTCCCTTTAAAAATGCATATTTGGCATCCTGAGTGCAAGGAGGTTTATTATATCGAGAGCTCTGCAGTCAGGATACCCAGGTTCAATCCCACGTCTGATACTTATTAGCTGTACGGCATTGACCATGTCACAAGCTCTCTGGTCCTCAGTTTCCTCATTTGTAAAATGAGGAGGTTGGGCTAGATGTCCTCTGAGGTCTATCTCATTATGGGGAAGGAATGAATGCTATTTAAATACCAAGGTTATTAATGTGTCATTTTAACATAGTGTTAACATGATATGATGGAAAGTGTCTTGACCCTAGAGTCCTTGTGGTCTCCTGTGGGACACCTATCTCTGCCACTGAATAGTTACACAAGTGTGAGAAAGTCACATAACCTAGCTAAGCTTCAGTTTCTTTGAGTGCAAGATGAAGATGATATTTGTATCACTTAACTTAAGGGGGTGTTATAACAGAGTTGAAATGGTGATATGATGATGATGATGATGATGATAATGATGATGGCGGTGGTGGTGGTGGTGATGGTGGCGGTGGCGGTGGCGATGGTGGTAGTGATATACTGCCTACTATGTGCCAGGCACTGTGCTAAGCTCTACAAATATTATCTCATTTGATCCTCACAACAATCTTGAGAGGTGGGTGCCATTATTATTCCATTTTACAGTTGAGGAAACTGAGGCAAATAGAAATTAAGTGACTTGCCCAGGGTTATACGGCTAGTAAGTGTCTGAGATTGGATGTGACTTCATGTCTTTCTGAATCCAGGTCCAGTACTCTATCCACTGTGCTACCCAGCTACCTAGGTGGGGTGCTAGATAATATAAAATATGAACTAATATTATTCTCTGCTATATCTTTTTGGAACAACCAGGAAAGGAGGCGGGCCAGTGCTGGCCTGATGTTACACTACAAGAAGCAGAGGAAAGCCAGCAGCACATGGGACAGTGGATGGAGTTCTGGAAACACAGTCAGAGAGGCCTGGTGTGAATCCTGCCCAAGACACTCACTAGAAATGTGACCCTGGGCAACTCCCTTAACTTTTCTGGGCCTCAGTTCCCTCATCTGTAAAATGGGTAGGGTGTTGAACATTAAGACTTCTCAAGTCCCTTGCAACTATGAATTTATGCTCCTATAAATAGAAAGATGCGGATACAAAGCTCACAGGACAAGAAGGCAGACGTGGGTTATGGTTTGGAGCAATGGAAGGAGTCTCTACATGGATGAGCTCATAGGTCCATGAAAATATGATAATAATAATAATAATGATTATAACAACAACAGCTAACGTTTGTCTAGCTCTTTAAGGTTTGTAAAGCACTTAACAAAGGTTAACTCCTTGGATCCTTACGTCAACCTTGTGAGGCGGGTGCGATCGTCATCTCCATTTAACAGATGAGGCTCGGAGTAGTTAAGTGACTCGCCAAGGTGCACACAACTAAGGAATATCTGAGACAGATTTCAAACTCCCATCTTCCTGACTCCAACTGCACTGCACCACCCAGCTGCCTGGTGAGATTTTTGCCATATCTTGTTGGGAATCAGGCCTTCACACCACGGTCACATCCTGCACTCTCTTCACCATGTATCTTCCAGGGTACCCTCCTTTTCCCCCTTTTCCAATGCCCCTTTATGTGCTATGTTCCCCCATTAGAATGTAAGCCCTTTGAGGACAGGCCCTGCTGATTTGATTGTATCCTTAGCATTTAGCACAATGCCAGACAAAAGCACTTAATAAATGCTGGATGTACGTATGTATGTATGCATGTATCTATCTATCTACATCTCCAGTTCCTTCAGCAAACCCTCCTATGGCATGGTCTCAAGGCCCTGGTCTGGTTGCTCTCCTTTGGATGCTTTCTCTAGGTGACTGATGTCCTTCTTAAACTGTCGTACCCAGAACCACACAAAATAACCTCTCCCTCCTTCTCCCTCCCTCCCTCCCTTCCTTCTTTCTCTCTCTCTTGCTTCTTCTCCTTCCTATCCTCCATGTAATTTTTCTTAAATTAAAGTAAGTCCTCTTCCTTCAGGGTTTCATCATGCTTGAGAGGTGGACTAAAACTCCCAAATTCTAAGCAAGTGGACTAAGAGCTCTGCCAGGTCCAGTCTGGCTGGAAAGAATTCAGTATGGGTCTGATGACAGACTACGCATCTGGCATCCAAAGGCCAAGTCTCGCGACATTCAAAGAGCTTCACCACCAGAAGGCTGGCCATCAGGTTATGAATTTTTCAGCAACAGACAATTCTAAAAGTTCATATTAAGGTATGAAAGGGTTGTAATTGGTACTGTCAGTGGCGCAATCCAAACGGATGAAATCACAGATCTCTGAAGAATGTATTCAGCTTTAAGTTAGATTACTCATAGGGTTTATCTAGGAGACCTGAAGTCTCCTTCTAGCTCCAAGATTCAATGATGATAATTATAATACTAATAATAATTAATAATAATAACAGCAGATGGTGTATTGAAACAGAGCTTTATGGTTAGTAGTGATTCTCACATATAGTCTGACGTTTAATCCTTGGTTCTCTCTGAGGGTGCCTTTCAATTATACTATATATATATATATGTATATATAAACCTTCCATTTATACTATACATATAAATTGTATGTACAAAGCTATTTGCATGTTGTCTCTCCTATTGGAATATATGTTCCTTAAGGGCAGGGACCGTACTTTATTTTTATCCTCAGCACTTAGTGTAGTGCCTGGAATACCATAAGTGCTTAATAAATGCTTGTTGACTACCCCACCATGGATCTAAAAGTTTTGTAGTACTGGTATTTATAATTCCCATTTTCCAAATGAGGCAGCTGTTACTCAAAGAGGTTGTGTTGATAGATCCAGGAAGGGAGGCCAGAACTTCTGGTCACAATGCTCTTTCATCCCTCTCCAGGCCGCATTCCTGACTTGTCTCCTCAGGACTTTCTCTCCCATGACACAGAAACCTCTTCACCCTGGAACTTCCACTCCACTCCATTTCTCACCACCCTTGTATCCCCTCCCTCTGACTGGCTGGTCCCTCCCGGAACCTCTGTTTTAAGGAGGACAGGCAGGCCAGCTGTGTCTTTATTCCTCTCTGGGCTGCACTCCTGAGTCTCCTGGACTTTCTCTACCAGTCCCCATGACAAGTACTTTCATCCCTCTCTCACTTTCAGCTCCTTTTTATGTGTTACTTCCCCCACTAGAATGCAAGATCCTTGAGGGCAGGGGGTGTCTTTCTTTCTGCTTGTATTTATACTCCCAGTTCTAGGTACCTAGCAAGTGCTTAATAAATGCTTATTGACTTGACCTACTTTTTCCATTACACTATACTGCCTAAAGTAAAATTGCCTGACATCAGTCTGTGAGCTCCTTGAAACCAGGGACTGTCTTTTACCTTTCTTTGAATCCCTAGCACTTAGAAGAGTGCCAATCACAAAATGGATGCTTAATGAATGTTTGTTGATCAATTCTCTCTTGCTACGTAGTAAAACTGAGATTTTTAACATAAAAATGTGAAAAATAATGTAAAATCATAATGTATGAATAAAAGACTCTTAAAATCATAGGGTCATAGGGTGTTAGAGTTGGAAGAGACCTAAGAGATCATCCTAGGCCAGGGGTGGGGAACCTGTGGCCTCGAGGCCACATGAGGCCTTCTAGGTCCTTGAGTGGGCCTTTTGACTAAGTCCAAGTTTTATAGAACAAAGCCTTCTATTAAGAGAATTTGTTCTGTGAAGTCTGGATTCAGTCAAAGGGCCATACCTAAAGGGCCACATGCGGCCTGGAGGCCACAGGTTCCCCACCCCATCCTAGTCCAAACAATTGCTTTGACACCTAGTACATTACCTGTGAGTTTTTTATTTACCCCTATTTGACTGATGAAGAAACTGAGAATCAAATAGAAGTGACTTGCCCAAGTGAGGTGAGTACTGGAGTGGTAGAAAGAGGAAGGGGAAGCAAAGAAGGAAGGGCAGGAGACAGTCTGTTACATGCCCTCGAATCTAAGAACACCAGGCAGCTTACCAAAGGCTTCCGAGAGGCCAAACACCTTCTGGTTGTAGACGTCGGTCTTGTCCCAGATGAAATAGTAGGAAAGGTCCGGGGCAGCGGCGAACCACTTCCTGAAGAGGCGCCCTTCCACAGCTACCATTAGATGGACCTTCATGAGATTGAAGGGGATGGTGGGGTGGGTGAGGCTGATCTTCAGGACGGACTTGTAGCCGGGTGTCCGGCTGCTCAGGTAGCTTAACTTCATGCTGCAGCCCGAGATGCTGATCTCTTCCTGCAGAGCCTGGAGAACGAGGCGGAAGACGTATTAAAAGAGGAGAAGGGGGAGAAGTATAAGAGAGGAGATCATGGAAGCTCAGCATGGATAGGGACCTGGTCTATCAAATGAAGTGGTTGGATCTTCTCCCACCTCTCAATCCCACGCTCCTCATGACCCAGGAGAACTCACATCTTCCGATTCTTGGTTCCCTGCACCAACCACTAAGCCTTATGGCCTTATGCTCTTAAGGCGGTAAGGTTACAAGAACAGTTTCTGGCTTCTCTAGTAAACAAAAAATCCTTGGAAGAGAATGTGAAACCCAACTGCCCTGAAGTGTCCAACCAGAAACAGGTATTATTGTAGAATCAGTGACGTTCCAGCTGCAAGAAGCCGCAGGCAGAGCACCATTGTCTCCACTTTACAGACGAAGTAACTGGGGGGGCAGCTATGCGGCACAGTGAGTTGAGCACCGGCCCTGGAGTCAGGAGGACCTGAGTTCAAACCCGGCCTCAGACACTTACTAGCTGTGTGACCTTGGGCAAGTCACTTAACCCCAATTGCCCTGCCTTCCCCCCTCTAAAAAAAACCAAAAAAACACAGATGAAGTAACTGAAGCCCAGCTCGATACTATTTCAGTAGAACATAAGCTCTTAGAGGGCAGGCAGAGACTGTATCCTCAGAGCTTAACACAGTGCACAG
The DNA here is from genome assembly GCF_011100635.1 of Trichosurus vulpecula. Taxonomy (NCBI): domain Eukaryota; kingdom Metazoa; phylum Chordata; class Mammalia; order Diprotodontia; family Phalangeridae; genus Trichosurus; species Trichosurus vulpecula. The sequence continues at coordinate 116,803,909 of NC_050574.1, read as the reverse complement.
CCAACATGCTACAGAATTTGTCATACCATTCATGTAAAATAGAACCAGGATTCAGGGTAACAAACCATTTAGAATCAGCGGCCGACCTGCTACCCTTGGGCTCCGTCAGTTTATAGACAGCGTCTCTCTGGCAAACCACGCCAGTCAAGAACATGAACTCTAAGGGGACCCCACGCTGCTGGTTATTCGGCTTGGATGTCGTCTCACTTCCTCCAATCACTCTGACTGCTAGCAGGGAAGCCCAGAGAAACAAGGAAGAGGCCTCGGTCATCACCTAGCCAATAGATCTCAGGACCCTAGTGGTCATCAAGTCCAACTCCCCCATTTACAGATGAGGAGACCGAGGCTCAGAGAAGTTTAGTGACTTGCCTAGAGTAACCCAACTAGAGGCAGCTTGGTGGCACAGTGGATAGAGAGCTACACTTGGAGTCAGGAAGGCCTGAGTTCAGATCCTGCCTTAGGAATTTATTGGCTGTATGATCCTAGAAGAGGCACTGAAGCTCTCAGACTCAGTATTCTCATCTGTAAAGAGGAAGTAACAATAGCCCCTATCTCCCAGGTTTATTTTGAGACTCAAGTGATCTAATAGACATGAAACACTTGGCAAACCTTAAAGCACCATATACATGCTAGCTGTTATAACGGTTGTACTTATTATTATAATTTAATTCAGTAAGCATTTATTAAGCGCCTACTGTCTGCCAGGCACTTTGCCAAGTGCTGGAGATAGAAAAAGAGGCGAAGGACAGTCCCTGCTCTCAAGGAGTTTACTATTTAGTGGTAGTGGTAGCAGTAGTAGTAGAAGTAGTAACGGTAGTTAGTAGTGAGCAGGAAGTAGTAGTAGTAGTAATAGTAAGTAGTAGTACTAGTAATAATATTTAGTAGTAAGTAGTAGTAGTAATAGTAAGTAGTAGTACTAGTAATATTCAGTAGTAAGTAGTAGTAGTAGTAGTAATAGTAAGTATTAGTACTAGTAATATTTAGCAGTAAGTAGTAGTAGTAGTAATAGTAAGTAGTAGTACTAGTAATAATATTTAGTAGTAAGTAGTAGTAATAATAGTAGTAGTAATAGTAAGTAGTAGTAATAATAGTAGTAGTAAGTAATAGTAAGTAGTAGTTCTAGTAATAATACTTAGTAGTAAGTAGTAATAGTAATAGTAGTACTAAGTAGTAGTACTAGTAATAATATTTAGTAGTAAGTAGTAGTAGTAATAGTAAATAGTAGTCCTACTAATAATATTTAGTAGTAAGTAGTAGTAATAGTAATAGTAGTGGTAAGTAGTAGTAGTAGTAATAGTAAGTAGTAGTACTAGTAATAATATTTAGTAGTAAGTAGTAGTAGTAATAGTAAGTAGTAGTACTAGTAATAATATTTAGTAGTAAGTAGTAGTAGTAATAGTAGTAGTAAGTCGTAGTAGTAACAGTAAATAGTAGTACTACTAATAATATTTAGTAGTAAGTAGTAGTAATAGTAATAGTTGTAAGTAGCAGTAGTAGTAATAGTAAATAGTAGTACTAGTAATAATATTTAGTAGTAAGTAGTAATAGTAATAGTAGTAGTAAGTAGTAGTAGTAGTAATACTAAGTAGTAGTACTAGTAATAATATTTAGTAGTAAGTAGTAATAGTAATAGTAGTAGTAAGTAGTAGTAGTAGTAATACTAAGTAGTAGTACTAGTAATAATATTTAGTAGTAAGTAGTAGTAGTAATAGTAATAGTAGTAGTAAGTAGTAGTAGTAGTAATACTAAGTAGTAGTACTAGTAATAATATTTAGTAGTAAGTAGTAGTAGTAATAGTAATAGTTGTAAGTAGCAGTAGTAGTAATAGTAAGTAGTAGTAATAATAGTAGTAGTAAGTAATAGTAAGTAGTAGTACTAGTAGTAATATTTAGCAGTAAGTAGTAGTAGTAATAGTAGTAGTAAGTAGTAGTAGTAGTAATACTAAGTAGTAGTACTAGTAATAATATTTAGTAGTAAGTAGTAGTAGTAATAGTAAGTAGTAGTACTAGTAATAATATTTAGTAGTAAGTAGTAGTAGTAATAGTGAATAGTAGTACTACTAATAATATTTAGTAGTAAGTAGTAGTAGTAATAGTAATAGTTGTAAGTAGCAGTAGTAGTAATAGTAAGTAGTAGTAATAATAGTAGTAGTAAGTAATAGTAAGTAGTAGTACTAGTAATAATATTTAGCAGTAAGTAGTAGTAGTAATAGTAATAGTAGTAGTAAGTAGTAGCAGTAGTAATAGTAAGTAGTAGTACTAGTAATAATACTTAGTAGTAAGTAGTAGTAGTAATAGTAATAGTAGTAGTAAGTAGTAGTAATAGTATTTAGAAGTAGTAGTAGTAATAATAATAGTAAGTAGTAGTAGTAGTAGTAGTAAATGAACAGAAATTTCAACCCCAGGTGTTTTGACTCCAAGCTCAATGCTTTAGCCTAATGCCTTAGGATAAATGTGCACAGATTGGGCTGGCATTTAACTTAAAAAATACCATTATAGCCCCACACTGAAAATCGAATTTAGGAAGACCTTAGAAGCTAATCATTTCCCCCATCCTGTTCTCTTGAACATTGCTCGGCTGCCCACCGCACTGAGGCAATAAGCAACTTCTCCGGGGTTAATGCAGTCATCTATTAACGCAGCATTGCCCCTCCCCAGCCCCTCCATGAGTCAGGCACTTGAGTCAGTTTGTGTTTCACAGGAAATTACAAGGGATCAGATCTAGAGCTGGGAGTGACCCTGGAAGTCATTTATTCCAATACTCTCATTTCACAGATGAGGAAACGGAGGTCTGGAGAAGTTACCTGACTGGTCTACTAAAAGAACAATGGATTTGGATATCAGGACGCTCGGGTTCAAGTTGTGAGTCTGACACTTATTTGTGCAGTGATCCTGAGCCTATCAATTTAACTTCCAAATTTTGGTTTCTTTACTTGTAAAATGAAGAGACTGAACTAGTTGTTCTCTAAAGTCTGATTCTGTGTAAAGTCAGAGTTACCAGAGTATGAGACGTTAGCCAAGTACGTCCGGATCTCTGTCCTAAGAGGACTCCCTGAACACTGCCCCTAGAAGCAATGAGAAAGGGCAAGGCCTTCCACGTGGACAATCTACCAGCTGATCCAGCCCAGGATGCCAAGGTGACAGCACAGAGTCCTGTGCTCTGAAAGTCCTGAGCTCTGAAACTAATTAACAGGAATACCGTGACCAAATTCCACAGCATTCTAGCTGTGTGCTACAATGTGTTTTCTGAACTAGACACTAGTAAAAATAAATACAACGGATGTTGAGACCTTAAAAAAAAGATTTCCATTGGTTCTTCCAAGATGGAAATTTTAATTTAATGCGAGGCTGCCAGCACAATGTAAGTAACTGAACTTTTGGCAGCTTGCTGCTCTGAGCTCAGTTTTAAGGAGGGAATGCTAAATCACGGTAGGGCCAATGCAGACTGCATTAGAATCGCACCTCCATTCAATTCCATTTATTAAACAACTACCATGAGTTGGGTGCTGTGCTAGGCATGAAAGACAGGTAACTCCCAAACCAGTTCCTCCTCTCAGGGAGCTTTCACCTGGGTTTAAGCTCAGCGATTTCAAGTACGACCATGACAGCTGTACATTCGTAGAGCCAACAGGGCAGAAGTAAAACGTCTCTCATTCGCATCCTAGGCATTCCATGGTCCTGGCCTGATCATCGATGTTCAGGGACCTCCACGACCTGGTGCCACTAGAATTTCCCAGCTTTTTCTTATGTTACTCTGTGTTCCAGTCAAATGGGTCACTTCATCTCTCTAGGACTTGGTGTCCCCCTCTGTAAAATGAAGTGTTTGGCCTAGATGAGATCGGGATCCTAGACTCTTGATCTAGTGTCTATGGACCCTCAAGGAGCGTGCGGATAAATTTCAGGGGCGGGGTGGATGTGTGAACGTGGATGAAAAAAAAATTATGAGCGTCTTTGAGATTAGATAGGGGAAAACATCACATCCAGCTAGGGGGATCAGGTAAGATGCCACAGAGCAGTGAGGGTTTGAGCCAAGCCTTAAAAAGACAAGTTGGATGTCAATAGACAGTTTCCTCATCTGTAAAGTGAACTGGAGAAGGAAATAGCAAATCACTCCAGCATCTTTGCCAAGAAAACCCCAAATAGGGTCACAATGAGTCAGGTACAACTGAAACAACATGATGTCTCTGCTCGGGATCCCCAAACTGGGCTTCATATATAGTAGGTGCTTAATAAAGATTTTTCGAATCAATGAATGGACTTAAGTCAAAGCGATCCTTCCAAGTGCCAGCTCTTCCAAGCAGCCCGAGGTTCGACAGCTGGGTGAATCACCGTGTGAGAGCCTCATCCCATTGCTCTCATAAATATTTACTTTCTCTAATGTACCCTTTTCAATTTATATCTCTCGGCGCTTACAAAGGGTGAGAAATGATAGGACTGGGAAAACTCTAGAATTTATTTTAATATATTTTATGAGCCTAGCAACAAGCAGGGCTAAGAACGGGGTTCAGGCAGCCACCAGCTGCCTAGCTTTGTAGGGGGTGCAGCAGTAGGGGAGGACGATGCGCTCTTTTAACCTAATGTAGCTGAAAGTCCCAACCACTGGGAAAAGACAGGCTGCTGTAACGACTGTTTGAACACTCTTGGCAATAGTAGATTTGGGCCTGGGTAACAAATTACCGCTCCCTGGCATGATCTGTCTCTATTGACTTCTATCTCCTAAGAAAGGTCAGCCTGCTAGTACAGACTAGAAGGAGATACGTGCTGAATGCTCTAAATGGGAGGGAGCTTGGAACCTGGGGGGAGCTCCATGGATTTCAAAATGGCTCCATTCTGCTCTTGGCTGCTGTCATCTGGATCAATGCGACATGGCACATACAGAGAAATGTGTTTGCTTAGTGGGGCATAAAATAGACACACATAAATGTATAAAGGCAACACTCTGTGAACTCGGGCAATCCATTAACATGCATGTTGTTGGGGGGTTGATTCGGCAGGTTAGAGGAGCACGCCTGTGAGCTTTCTCATTAGGCTCCTGCTCCTCCGCTCTCCACATCTCCCAGGTCGCTGTGCCTGCCATCAGAGTCAGGATTGGGGACAGCACCGCTCTAAGAGGAACTTCAACAAGTGTGAGGTTTGCTGCATGAAGGGATTTTGATTTCTGGCCAATTCCCATGTATCCTTCAGAAGGCAGGGAATGTCTTAACTAAACTCTTTGCCTCCCCCAGCGCCCAGCACAGAACTTTGTGCTTAGCACATGTTTACTGAACTGAATTAAATGGAATCTTCAATGATTTCCTTTCAAAGTTACGTACTTGGGCCAAGGAAGTTCCTACTTCTCATGCAATTTTCAGATGAAGAACAAGAGAGAGAATCACAAAATTTCCATAATGATAGAATATCAGAGCCAGGATAATAACAACTAACATCAGCACAGAGCTTTAAAATTTGTAAATCACTTTGTATACATTATATCGTTTTAACTTTGTAACAGTCCTGAGAAGTGGATGTTAGAGCTATTCTTAGTTCCACTGTATAGACGGAGCTCTGTCCATGGTCACGTGAGTTGTGAAAGTCTCAGGCAAGATTTAAACTAGGTCTCCTTGATATCATGTCCAGAGTTCTGCCCACGACATCGCGCTGTCCCTTGAGGGACCTCAGAGACTGCTGAGACCAACCTGGACCCAAGCCTCCCATCTCCATCTCCAACCCAACAAGTGGTCGTGCAGCCTCTAATGGTAGAGTATCTGTTGCTTCCCTAGGCAGGTGACTCTACTTTCGGAGAGTTCTAATTTGGGGAAGTTCTTTTTTAATTACATCAAGTCCCAGTCTAAAGCCTTTGCATAACTCCTGCCCATGGCTCCCAACTCTTCCCTCTAGTGTCAAACAGAAGGAGTCTGATTCTTTTTCCATGTAAGTCCTTCAAATACCTGAAGAGCATCATCATCTTCCCCTTATGGGCTGAGGACCAGTATCTCCAGCTCCTTACGTAACAGCATGGTCCCAGGGATACGCTGAAGCCAGCTCCTACTGGCTTCCGAGAGCCAACTATAACATTTTCTTTATGAGGGTTTACCGATGCTTTACATCAGGCCTTGATTTATTGTTTTATTGATTGTCTAGACTTAAGAAAGTGATGGGAGAAAATGTTAATAATGAAGATTAAACTAAAAAGCGTTGTGAGTATATTCCCCCTCCCCTTGGAGAGCTGGTTGTTAAATATTTACCAGTACACCCTTGCATGGTCCCCAAAGCCCCATGGCATCCTAGTTCCCCTCCTCTGGACCTGCATTAGTTAATCAATATTCTTTTTTCCATTTTAAGCACCTCATCATTTTACTTTTTTCCACATTCACTTTTATAAGATTTTGAGTTCCAAATTTTTTTCTCCTTCCCTCCCTCTCTTCCCCCCTCACCAAGGTGGCAAGCAATCTGATGTAGTCCATACATACACAATCACATTAAACATATCTCCACAGTTAATCTATATTCTTCCTAAAATGTGGATCCCAGAATTGAACATAATACTCCAGGTGTGGTCTGAGTAGAGCCATGGACAGTAGTAAATTCACCTCCCTTTGTGTGCTTCTCTTAACACAGCTTAAGGTGGTGAATTAGTTCTTTTGGGCTATGATGGCACACCTTTGACTTGTACTGAGCTTGTAGTCCACTGAAACCCCCAGACCTTTTCTTCATAGACTAGGAGAAACTTTATATCATAATATTTCCTCATGGAAGATATTCCCTTCCTCCTCTGCTGGGCACTGGTGCTACGTCTTGAGTTTATTGAGGAAAGGGGTTCCCAGCCTTCCTTTGAGGAAGAGATCCTCTTCCTTTTCTGAAGCCTTGGGAACGCTCAGGGTGGGGTCAGGGAGAAGTCCTCAAATCACAGAACCTCCAAAGGCATTCTATCAAACCCCAACCTGAGGCAGGTATAGAAATCCTTTCTACATCGCCTAGCCAATTTCTACTTGAGAAGTAACAAAGTATAGTGAAAAGGGCCCTGATTTGGAGTCGGGCACTTGGGTTTGAAGCCCTATTTACTGTAATTTATTCTGCAACTGACTGCCTGCATCATCTCAGGGAAGTCACATCTCTTTTTAAAAAATTTCTATTTTCATTTATTTTTAACTTTTTTTTAAGTTCCATCTCTTCCAGCCTTAGCTTCCTGCTCTTAAAAAAGGAGTGGGTTGGACTGGACAGTTTCTAAGATCCCTTCCTCCTCAGAATCCTGGGACCTCCAGTAACAGGGAAGTCACTATTCTCCGAGGCAGCCTGTTTCATTTTTGGATGATTCTGAACCCGAGGAGCTCCCTCCTCCTGCTGAGCTGAGAACAGCCTTGGCTCGGATTCTGCCCGCTGGTGCCAAGCAGAATAAGCCTATGCTTTCCATGTGACAAATGCTTCAAATATTTGAAGACAGTGATCATGTCTTTCTCCAAGTCTTTTCTTTTAAAGGTGAAACATCCCCAATTCCTCTGAGTAGCTCTTGTATGACATGGTTCACACTCTTCCTCCTCATTTGTTACTCTCCCTAATGCATAATGCATTCTACGTTCCAGCCAAACCGGCTTACTAGCTGTTTCCCCACAAATGACATCCTCCTCCCTTTGTAACTCTGCCTAGGCGGCTTCTACCTTGCCCTCCATGCCTGGACGCTCTCTTGCTTCGGCGCCACCTTTTAGAGTCCCTGGCTTGGTTTGAGGCTCAGCTCGGCTCAAGTGCCCTTCCTCACAGGAGACCTTTACAGATTTCCCTAACTGCTGGCACTCCTCTGCCAAATCACTGGGTATTTACTGATCTGTTTTCATTATTGCTTCCTTTCGGCAGGATATAAGCTTTTGAATGGCAGGGATTGTTTTCAATTCCGCCTCTGTATCCTCAGCGTCTAGCACAATCTTTGGCACACATAGTAGGTGCTTAACAAATGCTTGTTAAATTGAATTGAGTTCTCACCATCCCATTTCTCCCCTTTTTGAGACACAATATGCCAGAGGGGGATGTAACTACATAACAAGAAGCAGCTAGTGGCCCAGTGGATGGAATGTGGACCTGGAGTCATGAAGATTTGAGTTCAAATGTGATACTTGCTAGTTGTGTGATCTCAGACCCTTACTAGCTGTGAGACCCTGGGCAAGTCACTTAACCTCTGTTTGCCTCAGTTTCTTCAACTAAGAAATGGGGATAATCACAGCATCTATCTCTCAGGATTGTTATGAAGGTCAAATGAAATAACTGTTGTGGTTGTTGTGTTTGTCCTTCATTCTCGAAGAGGACCATGGCATCAAGGAAATGATGACGTGACTTGCAATTGACTTTGATTTGAGTGAGGGAGGGCTGTTCAAGGTCACCAGCCTCACTTTCTCTGGGTCCAGTGGCCAGATAGTCATCAGGATGACTGGAGATGGCCCAGGATGCAATGGGAGACCCTGGCCCTTTCAGGCTAAAGTCTTTTCAGGTTCTCACTTTGAGTGAGATAATACCCATTCAGTAAATAGGCCTCTTTAAAATCTTAGACACAAATGAAATAATATTTGTAAAGTGTTTAGCATAGCGTGTGGCACATAGCAGACAGTATATAAATACCTATTTCCTTCTCCTCTATTCTATTTCCAAAAAGCTCAAATCTTTAAACTCACCTACAATGTGCCTGTCTGTAATTTCCACCCATTGGTTCCAACGCAGATGCCCTTCACCCTCACTTCTGCCTTTCTTCCAGTACTTAAGGTCACTACTCAAACAGAATTGCGAATTCTGTCCTTATACAACACTCCCTTGGGAGCTATTGCCGGCATCAGGCTCTATTTTCTCAGGTTGCACTTGGAAGACTCGGATAGAGCATCCTATGGCAGTAGCTCATATCAGCTGCTCAGTGCTTCCTGTGAGCCCAGAGTAGTACTAGGCTCTTTGGGATTGGAGGATTATGAAGCTATAGAGTCAGAGCTAGAAAGAATCTCAGAGATCAGCAAGTCCAGAAATCTCCATGCTGGGACTTCGCCTCACTGGTGACTCCCTCTCTGGGATCCCATTTTTAGGAAAGATCCTAGCCGGGCTTCACCTCACTCATGCCTGTACTTTTCAGAAAATACTGCTCCTCCTCTTTCTCCTCACCTGCTAAACTGCCATCCTAATCTTTCATCTCCATCCTCCCCCTTCCCTTCTTTTTAGTCTCCCACATGTGTTGTCTTCCCTCATTAGAATGTAAGCTCCTCGAGGGCCTTGTATGCTTGTATTTGTCTCCCCAGTGCTTAGCACAGTGCCTATCTTACAGTAAGAGCTTACTAAAGGCTCTATATAGTTTGCAGATGAGGAAACTGAAACTAAAAAGGTTAAATGACTTGCCTAAGGCCACACTTTCTGAGATGAGATTTGAACCAAGGACTATCTGAGTCCAAGTCGATATTCTATGCACGGCTACTTTTCAGTCTCAAGGGACATTTTGTGACCATGTATATATACTTATCGATTTTGTTCAGTCATTTCAGAAAAACCCCATTTGGAGTTTTCTTGGCAAAGATGCTAGAGTGGTTTGCCATTCCCCTTTCCAGCTCATTTTACAGATGAGGAAACTGAGGCAAAGCAGTTTAAGTGACTTGCCCAGGATCACACAGAAAGTATCTTAGGCCATTTGAACTCAGATCTTCCTGATTCCAGGCTCAATGCTCTATATACTATGCCACCTAGCTGCCCCTTGATGTTCCAGCTCTGACACTTTATATTCTCAGGGTCCTTTAAATTCTAATATTCTGTGATTCTTTGATGCGGGAGAATCATTAAAGCAAAGGGTAAGTTGACCCAGGTAGATGTCATGTGAACTCTAGGGGTACCAGAAGATCATTTTTTTAAAAAAGTGGATTGAAAACTCAATATGAGTTAGTAATGTTGTGTGCCAAAAAGCTGATGTGATCTTGGGCTGCATTGGGTGGTATGTGTCAGGGATAAGAAGGCCCATCTGTGCTCTGCTTTGTTCAGGCAGCCTTGTTCAGCTTTGGATGCCACTGTGATAAGCTGGAGGGCATGCAAAGGAGAGCAGCCAGGATGATGAAGGGTCTGGAGTACATGCCATACAAGGACCAGTTGAAGGAACGGTGGGCAGGGGATATATTTGGCTTGGAGAAGAAAAGACTCAGGGGAAACATGGCAGTTATGTGAAAGGCTACTGTGTGAAGGAAGGATTACCCATGTTCCGTTTGTTTCCTGAGGGCAGAACTAGAAGATACAGGCAGAAATTACAAAGAAACAAATTTAGACTTGATTTAAGGAAAAGCTTCATAATAATTAGAAATGTACCTAACTGGAACAGGCTATTGGAGAAGTGTGGAGTTCCCTTTCCTTAGAGGTCTTCAAGAAGAAGAGTATGTCAGAGAGGGGATTCCTTTTGGGTATATATTGGATGAGAGGGTTGCTGAGGCTCCCTCTAACCCTAAAACACTTGGATTCTGTGGGTCAATTTCCTGGGAGGAAAAGCAGGCCAGGGTGGATGATCCCTATTGTGGCCAAAACAAATTGAAAATATGATGGTTAGTGTAGATGGCAACTTGGGTCCTATGAAAATGAAGACAGCAGTAGATAATCTCTAAGACCTTTTGTGTAGCCTTGGGATAACCTCTCTAGGTAGGTCTCAGATTCCTCACTTGTAAATTAAAGGACCTTTAAGGTCCCTTCCAGCTTTAAATATATGATTTATAATTATATAACCCCTTCTAGCTCTAATATTGTATGTTTTCTGTCTAAATATGTTATGTGTTCAACTCCTTTCCATTGCTATTATTCTGTGTTCTAATATTCTAGGTTCTAGGTCTCTTCCAGATCTCCCATTCAATGAGTCTATGAAAAGGAGGGATTGGAGTAGATAATCTCTGAAGTTGTCCCTCCTCTATAACATAACTATATATGATACTATGATCATCAGGTACAGAGTGAGGTACCGTTTTATAGTCTAAATCTGGAAATCTATACCACAGGCCTCCACACCAGTGTTATAATTAAATCTGATGCTATAACTCACCCAGTGTATCAGTAATTAAGGTGGGACCTTCTTTTACTGTTTTCTCTTTCAGTACTTATTTAATCAAGTGCACTTGAAGAGTATGACCTTCAGTTTCTTTGATTGGATCAGGAGTCTTTGATGATCTCCTTGCCTCAAGGGAAAGCCTGGTTTGCATGGCTTTGAGTGACATGTTTGTGACACCAGAGGCTTTTAGGCCACATGGGTTTGAATCATGTTTGTGGCAATTTTAAGTCACGTGGGTTTGAGTAGCATGTTATGATGCCCTTTGACCCTGAACAGAATATATAAATTCAGAGGTTGGCGCTTTCCCTTGGGGCGCTCACTCATTGGAAAAGTGTCTGTGTGGAGACTCTGGGTAGTTGTTGTTAAGAGGCACCCCCCACCCCGGTTCTGAAGAAACCCAGATGTTTTGTTTGGGGCTCTCACTCATTGGAAGAGTGGCATGTGACTCTGGGCAAGTCGTTGTTAAGAGCCCCCTGGCTTTGCTAACCCAGATGTTGATTTGTATTTGGTCTGTTTATATTGTCTTTTTGTAATTTCTATTTGTATTTTTTCCGAAGTTCAGGTTGCTGGCTTTTCCTCCTGAACTAAGTGAGTTATATATGTATGTGCGATTAAAGTGAGATTGTTAACCACTTAAAGTTGCTTTCCTTAGTAAAGCAGATCAAAAGAACCTGTGCTAACGGCCTTCTGTGTGCTGGTTGTTGTTGGTTTTACACAGCCACAGTCGCTGCTAGCAACATGGTTGCTACACCCAGTTTGATCAATGGTGCTTGCAATCCTCATCATATGGCACGGTCTCCTCATCTTTCCCACATGTCTAACCCCTGACCTACTATATTTAGAAAAAAAAAAAGGAAAAAGAGGCCTTGCTCCTGGCTTCTGGACTTCAAATCTATGTGCCTGTGCCAGTACCTTCATCATCTCCTGCTCCCTTTGGTGCGCTATCTTCTTCCGTTAGAATATAAGCTCCTTGAAGGCAGGTTCTATTTTTCTTTTTGCTTGCATTTATATCCCCAGTGCTTGGCACACTGTAGTCACTGAATTTTATCTTCCCTCTTTCCCTTCTTTCCTCCCTTTCTTCCTTCTGTCCTTCAGCAAAGCCCTGACCAAGTCACCCGCCTCCTCAAAAACTTTCAATGCTCCCTATTTTTTAGGATTAAAATTTGGATTAAAATTTTAGGATTAAAATTTAGGATTAAAATGGCTGTTTTTTAGGATTAAAAATATACTTTCCTTAGCCTAGCACTCACTCAAGGCTCACCACCATCTTTCTCCAACCTTATTTCATACGATTTCCCTTCACATACTCCATATTCTAGTCAATCTGGATTACAACTAATTGTTCTCTGACCTTGAAGTGCCATCTTCCACTTCTTGCATTTCCCTAATTCTTCATTTTAATTCTTCCTTCATAATCCTTACCTTCCTTCAGGGCTCATCTCTGGAGCTGTTGCCTTGCTTATGTTCCCTACTGAAAATGTTCTCTACCTCCTCATCACTTTAGGGTCTAACTCAGAACTCCTTCCCTTTGCCCTCATCACTCCTTACTTTACATTTTCTGAGGAGAAGTCATGGCTACCCACCATTCCTACATCCAGCTGTTGGTCACGCACTCTTTTTAATCTTTTTTTTTAAAAATGTAACCTCAGTATCTGGCACAGCACCATGAACATTTAATAAACATTTGTTGAATTGAATCGCCTTGCCTCTCTAGCCCTAACACCCTTCCCCTACCTCATATATTCTGGCTTCATACCTGGATTTCAGGAACAATAGGGCCTTTCTCTGCACAAGAGCTTGCAAAGGCCGTCAGAGGAGAAGGAGAGACGATGGGGTTGGGGCGGGCAAAGTTGCTGAGGTCACAGCTCGGGATCTCATTCTCCTCATGTCGCATGATGATGGTCTCCATGACGAAGAAGCGGTCCCACGGGAGCCAGAGTGTGTGCTCTTGAGTGATGAAAGGTGCTCGTTCAAACCTCAGGATGATGGAGATCCCGCCATTTGTCACCAGATCAAAGCTGGAAACAAGAAAGGGAGAGCTACAGATCAAATCCTAATGGGGGGAAACAATCCTGCATTGCAGTTTTGCTTCAAACTACCCCTAGCTAGCATTTAGAGAATCTATCAATGCATGTAACAACCCAGAGCGTTCTGTGGCTTAAGTGATTTGGGGCATGTGGCAGAGAGGTAGAACCATAGGATCAAACCAATCCTCCTGCATCCCAGTCAAACACTCATTCCACCAGACCCAAAGTCAGGCCAAGTCAGACAACGTTTCCTGTTCTTACTGAGTGTTTGTGACATAATTGCCATCACTTGGAGGGTAAACCTTGAAGATGTAAGAAACTGGTTATGAAATGTCAGTGTGTTTGTGAATGTCTCCTTCCCTCCTCGGGCCCCCTTCCCCAACAGAATATTTCATAAGGTTGGCACCTGAATGCTGCGCTCAAATGCCCCTTGAAGAGAAGGCAGCCCAAGGTGTTTAACTGAACCCATCCATTAAATTGGTCAGGCCAGAATCACAGAATCTTGGTGTTGGAAGGGCCATCAGAGGATATCTAGTTCAGTCCATGTTAAAGCAGGAATTCCCTTAATAACATCCTCAACAAATGACCACCCAGTCTGCCCCAAGACCAAGAGCAAGGAAGCACTTTTGGAGAGTACTCACTGTTATGCAGTTTTTCTTGGGATTCCCTGTTCTGCTGTATGGTAGCTTCCACTTAATATTTGCTATCGTGCCTTTTAGGACCAAGTAGAGGAAGGAAGCCTAGTTCTTCTTCCCATGACAGACTCTCAGATACTTGAAGGTAACAATACTGTCCTTCCCTAAGTCTTCTCTTCGCTAGACTCAATATCCCAGCTCCTCCAATAATCCCTAGATGGCAATGCCCTCACCATGCCTGTTGCTCTCCAGGTGGCCAGTGTCCCTTCTGACATGGGCCAGCAGGACTGGGGCTTAGCAGATGAACATAATTGGTATGTGAGGTCCTTTGTTCACCATGTGTTTCCAAGACTCCATTTAACATGTGATTCCATCACTGTAGACCCTACTAAGACAAAACCTGGACTCTTTAAGACTTTGTTCATTTTCATGATTTATTATTGTTGGCAACTTGAATTGCCTGGTAATCAGTTTTTTGGTGAGGAACCCATTCAACACCAGTATGGTTGGTGTTTTTCTTGGAGTACTTGCTGCCCATTTCACCAGAAACATCAGGGATTTTTTCTACTATTACTTATGCCAGTACAAAACACTGCCTTTGGGAGACCAGACAGGTGGAACATGGTGAATAACAGTTCCCATTTCTATGGTCCTTTAGGGTTTCCCTAAGATAACCATGTGTGCATGCGTGTGCGTGTGTATGTAATGTCAGTGCCACATTTATGATTCTACCTCTGTCACTTGTCTGACGTGACATCTCCCAAATCACTTAAGCCATGGAACGCTCTAGGGTATTAGATGCATTGATAGATTCTCTAAATGCTAGCTAGGGGCAGTGCCTAAGGTAACACTCTGGGGAAAATTGTGTGTATGTGTGTAGAACTGGGAAAATTGGGCCTAAATCTCATAGTGACAAAAAGGGTACTTGTACCTAATTTCATATTATTATATGAGAACCTGAAAAGACCTTAGCTTAAAAGGGCCAGGGTCTCCCATTGCATCCTGGGCCATCTCCAGTCATCCTGATGAGCATCTGGCCATTGGACCCAGATGGCTCTGGAGGAGAAAGTGAGGCTGGTGACCTTGCACAGCCCTCCCTCACTCAACTCAAAGTCAACGGCAAGTCATGTCATCATCTCCCTGATGTCACGGTCCTCTTTTGAGAAAGAAGGACAAACACAACCAACAACACAACAACCTATTATTATTTTAAAGAGAGAGACAGTATGGTTTAGTGGATAGAAAGCTGGCCTCAGAGCCAGGAAGACATGGTTGCAAGTCCCACCTCTGACATGATGTACTGGTTATGTGAGCTGGGCATTTAACCTCTCTGCGTCACCAGGTAAGTCTCTAAAGCTTTTAAGTGCAAAGGAGGGGCTGACCTGCATGGGTAGAGGGAGCGCCCTCACCCGGGAGTTCCTTATACCAAAAAATCATCCCTATCCATATTCTTCTCTTAAAGGGAAAAAAAAAAACCTATCTGGAGGCTTCATAGTACAGTGGATAGAGCCCTGGATCCAGAGTCAGAGAACCTGGGTTCAAATTCTGCCTCCATTACTTATTAGCTATGTGAATGATCTCAGGCAAGTTGCTTCACTGTTCTGTGACTCAGTTTCCTCATCTGTAAAACGAGAGGGTTGGATGATGTGATCTCTAAGGCCTCCTCAGCACTAGATCTTCTGGTCTCCATCTGAAATTTTCTTTACAGAATCCTATTCATATCACCTGGTGGAATAGTACTTTACCATAACAAAAGGCTTTTGCTGATGATCACATGCCATTTGAGCATCCATAGGAACCCCATGAGGGACACATTTCCATTTTACAAATGAGAAAGCTGAGGCCCAGGGCACTGCTGTGACTTGTCCACACATCACACAGTGAGTCAGTGATATAGGCGGGATTCCAACTCAGGTCTCAGACTCATATGGCCTCTCAAGCGTTAGAAGGAACAACAAACAATATACATTTATTGAGCACCTACTGTGTGCAGAACACTACGCTCAGACCTCAAAGGTCAATTAGGCCATCCTATACCTGAAAAAAGACTGCCTGCACTCTTCAGACAAGCACCTACACAGCTTCTGCAAATCTACTTTACCCTGAAGAGTTCTGTGTTGTGAGGCTCCTGGCTCCCTCATCCTCAGGCTGCCTTTCTTTTGCAGAATAATTTTGTTATTTACTATCTTGGTCACACACCTGCATAATAAAATTGGTGACTATTGTCCGGAAGGCCAAACTCATTCCCCACCAGAAATCCACTGGATTGAGACTTGGGGAAGATGCTTGATTTGAATTACCAGGTGGGGCTTTAGCTTTCCAGACCTACTCTTTTAAAAAAGATTCTGAGAGCTTGCTGCTGCTTGTCAGTGGGCTGAACAGCCTTTGTGTGTTGACGAGGACATTTTTAACAGTTAATTAGCATTTGGCCAGCGCTATAACCAGAGAGAACGCTCCCTTCACACGAGGCTGTGCACGACAGAAAGGATTGGGGGTGTGGGGGCGGAGAATCCTATTCTGTAGGCTCTTGGTGAGATAGAGGCCTCCTGGGTTTATTCTTAGAAACACCTTCCCTTCCACGGGGCAGGCATAGAGAGCTGCAGGAGGAGCTCGGCTCTAATGAGTGGGGGCTGGGCTCATTAACCTACAAGAGTAATATGGTTTCAGGTGTGGGCATCAAATGTAACCCAAAGGAGAGGCATCGATCTCATGTCAGGCTCAGGCAGCTGAGAACCACCGGAGGTTGTGGCAATGTAGCAGGAGCAGCTGCCACTCCCAAGTGTCAGGTGTTGCCTTGATGGAGCCTGCCTGCTTGCCTTTAAAGAATGCCATTCATAGCCTTCAGGGTGGGGAGGGAGGGAAGAAAGGGAGAAATGGAGGAATGGAGGAATGGGGGAATGGAGGGAGGGGAGGGGGGGAATGGAGGGAGGGGAGGGGAGGGGGGGAGGGGAGGGGAGGGGGGGGAGGGGAGGTGAAGAAAGATGCTTTGAATCCCATTCCCAGCTCTCCCACTGACTCTCCTCTACAACCTTAGCGGAGGTGCTGCCATGTCAATCAAACGGGGACATCGATCCCTGCACTGGACCTAAACGTCCTATATTTGGGACAGATCTGGAGCTAGAAGGGGCTTCCAAGGTCATTTTATCTGATTCCACTCCTCTTAGAGATGGGAAAACTGAGGGCTTGAGAGATCCCACGGGTAAATGGCAAAGCTCAGATTCCAATGTTGGGACTCTGACCCAAATTCAGTGCCCTTTCCTTTAATACCATGATTCTCTGTATTCACAGAATCCTAAGATCATTTACTTAGGGTCGGGAGAAAACACATTAGAGGTCTTTGAATCCAATTTTCTCTTTTTAGAGATGAGGAAACTGAGGCCAGGTAGGTAAACACAAAAGTGAAAGATTTTCGGACTCTTTTATTAAGCTCCTCGTGAGTAGGGGTAGTTCCCTTATTTGCATGTGTAGCCCCAATGCCCAGCATACAGCAGGCACACGAGATAAAAATTTTATTGGTTGGCTGCACGTATCTAGGCATACCTAGGCTAGCTAGGTGGCAACGTGGATAGAATGCTGAACCTGGAGTCAGGAAGACCTGAGTTTAAAACCTGCTTCAGATACTGGGGAAAATAATAGCACCCATAAAATGGGCCCTTAGCTCCTGGGTTGATGTGAGGGCAAAATCAGGTAATATTTGTAGAGAGTTTTATAAACTTTAAAGTGACATATACAAGTTATGGTGGGAGGGCCCAGTGATACCACCTTGTCAGGGGCAAGAAAAACTCTGAGATTCCTGGCTCCTGTGGGGAGGGAGCAGGGCAAAGTTGGGCTGGGTAAGAGTTCACTTGGTGTACAGATGCTGGGAGGAGGGGGAGAAATCATCTGAAAAATTCCTATTTTAACAACTCATCTTTGCTAGCTCAGTATGTTTTTTTAATTTCTTAAAGGAGTATGTTGATGTCAGCACTCTCTAATTTGCAGTGCCATAAAAAACCCCTAAGCAAACAAACAGAATAGTGTAGTAGGGGGTAACCCCACCCTGATTATGGCTCAGAGGGAGATGACAGTACCTCTCCTATCAGTGTCTAGCCCTGTTCAGGTCACCACATCAACACATTTAAAAGAAGAAGTCCAGGATGAAAGCTGACTGTAAATTACATCATACAAGGGCTGGTTGAAGCAACCAGGGAGGTTTATCTAGGAGAAGATTTGGGGATGGGGAGGATGATGGCTCTCTTCCAGTAGGGTCAAGCCTGCTGTTGTAGAGGGATTTGATTTGTTCTGTTTGGCCTTGGAGTACAGTAAGGATTAGAGAGTAGCTTGAGAGCTAAGCAAAAAAAGGACTGAGTGATATCAGGAAGTAATGAGTTCCCCATCACTGGTAATCATCCCGCTAGGGTTCCAGGATGGCTTTTAGGAGAATTTGAAGATAAGATTCCTTATCTGGGCAAGGATTAGACTAGATGTTCTTGGAGGTCCCTTATCTAGAATCATAGGAACAGGGTGATCACATATACCTGCCTTGCTCTAAGACCTCCCGGAGGCCTTCTCCCTCTGTGCATGTGGTTCAGCGTTTAAAGCTGGATCAATGGGACATTAATGTAGGGAAACGTTGCCTATATCAGCTTCAGGAGGATGTCACTTGCTGTCTGGGCTGGAAAGTTCATCCGTTTGATGGGAGAATTCACTCGTCCCAAAGGAACTCTTACTAACCAAATCTGACTGTCTCCCAGCTCCCCTTGGAAGGTGCCTGAATGAGAACGTGCTTCCCCCCCCCCCCCCTTAACAAAAACACTCGGTTCTTCACAATCAATCACCCACTTCATTATCACCCTGGCCAGGACGAACTGAAGCCTGGTAGTCGATTAAACAGGTGTTAAAAATCAATCAGGCTGCAGCATTATCTCCAACAGGAGGGTGAGAAGAAAGTTTCTGGATACATGATTTAGCCAGATGGACCTTCTCTCACCTCACTTTATTAAAAATAGAAAACCCATCATTACTGACAGGACAAATATTACAGTCTCCGTCCCTCTCCCAGCACGCGGCTCTTATCACCTGTATGGAAAGGCGGCACAGAGTAAGGATCAGACCCGAGCTCTCTGCCTTAATGAGCCGTGCAGCCTTGGGGAAGTCACGTCCTTAGCCTCAGTATCTTCATGTGCAAAACGGGCAATGATAACACCTGCACTAGCTACCTGACAGGGTTCTTGTGAGCAAATTGTGAGCAAAGTTTGTCTTTTTTTTTTTTAAGGTGATCAGGTTTGGTGATTTGCTCAGGGTCACAAAGCTAGTATCTGAGGCTAGATTTGAACTCAGATCCTCTAGACTCTAGGGCTGGCGTTCTATCTACTGTGCCACCTAGCTGCCCTGAGTAAAGCATGTCTTCATGCAACATGAATTATAAGTAGTAGCAATAATCATCAGCCTTTAGCTGTAAAAGTGATTCATTAATTTTAAGAAGTCTTTACTTTTCCCCAATGATACTTTGACACATTTTAAAAAGGTCAAGATTATGATAGGAGCCTTGAAGCAATCTAGGGATTCTAAAAGGCAGAGGTAAGCAAGGAGTGCAGCCCAGGCGTGAGTCACAGCTTAGGCAAAGGCGTAGAGATGAGAGATGGCATGCCAAGTTTGGGGAACAACTAGGTCAGGGAGGTTCGGGTGGAATGCATGTGGGGTATGGGAAGGGGAGTAATCTGAAAAAAGATTGGAAGGTAGGTGAGAGGCACAGTAGGAAAGGTTTTTAATGTCCCTGGATTTTTATCCTAGAGGTAAAGGGAGGGTCATCGGACATTTTGAGGAGGGGAGTGACATAGTCATACAGTGTCTGAAGTGTCTCTCAGCTCCCTAGATTCTATGATGATAAACTGTTAATTAAACTACTGAGTAAAACGTGGCCCGATCAATGCCAGGGCCAGACCCTGGCCTATCAGTTAATGTTCTAGCCAAGCCAATTCTTGCAATAGCTTCAGTCTGTGCAATTTCTGATGTAAAAGCATCTATGGTGCAAGCTGAGCTGGCTCTCTCACATAATGAGGTGGATGACAACGACATCCCATCTTTGCAGAGTGTTCTCAAAGACATGTTGGCTTCAGGGCATACATGTTTGTACCAGCTCATCCACTCCTCTTGTCTGGGCACTGTTGTGACCGACATCATGCATGACGTATCAGAGTTTAGAGTGCAACCTATCACCACCACTGGACTGCCTATCCTTCTGTTTTGACTTTACTAACGTTCTTCCCATCCTTCAAAGGTCTGCACAAGTGTCACCCCCTCAGGAGCCTTCCTTAGATTTCTTCTTGCCCCATGGAAAATGTTCGCTCTCTCATCTGATCTGAGAGCCCGTTGCCACTTTCTGCTGTTACACATGCATCATTCAAGGGACATTTATTAGATGCTAGACTTGAAGTGAGGGGACTTGGGTTGATACCCCAGCTCTGACTCTGATACTTATATTAGAACAGGGGCACTTCATATTTTTTTGGGTCATAGATCCCTTTGGCAGCTTGGTGAATCCTATGGACTCCTTCATAAATATATTTTTATGGAAAAATTCATAACTGAAGGAAAAGTAAAATTTCAGTGAGAAATCAGCGAAAATCAATAAATAATTTTCCCCATCCAAGTTTAAGGATCCCTTGAAATCTATCCAAGTACCCCCTTGGGTCATCTTGGGGGTCCACAGATCCAAGGTTAAGAATCCCAAGTTAGAATGTAAGCGTTTTGGGAGTCGAGACTGTTTCATTCATTGTGTTCACGGTGCCTAGCAGCAGTAGCCACTTAATGAATACTCCTCCATTGATTGACAGATCTGTGACCATAGGTAGTGCATGTAACTTTTCTGAGCCTCACTTCCTTCATCTATAAAATGAGGCTAGTAATTGTTGTCCCATCTACCTTATGGGGTCATTATAAGGAAAGTACTTTGTAATGCTTAAAGATCAATATACATGGGAGATAAGATAGGATGTTACCACACAAGGCTATGATGAAATAAGATACAAAGACTATCTCAATATTCAAAGATATAAAAAGATACTCAAAGACTATCGAAATAAACATTTCAGTTTGAATGATCATCTGTGTACATCTTTTCTCATACTGCTAAGCTATAAGCTCCATGAGGCCAGAGCCATGCCTTAATTATTTTCCTACTTCTCTCACCCACCTGGCACAACGTACACCACGTAGCAAGCACTTAATGTAGAGTTGTTGAATAAAGAAAGGAATGAACTAGTCCTGACAGGAGTTTGGTCCCATTTACAGCTTGTTTTATTAGCAGCAAAACAGAGTAAGGACAGAAGGTCACTGAAAACAGGCCTTCACATCCTGCTGGCTACAGAGAGACCCTTACCTGCCATCTTGTCTGCTGATGGTATACCCAAAGAGAGGGTTGTTCACAAAACTGACATTCACACCAACCAGTGGAGTTCCATCAGAGGTCATCACCTGGCCTCGAATGACGCAGGCATGCCTACAAGGGTAGAAGGAGGTTGGGGGGAGAAAAACAATGCTGTTTAAGAAAGAAATGATCCATTCCAACTGTACAGATCAGACATTCATAGCATCTACACACATTTATTAAGCACAATTGGGTGTGGGGCAACTCCATCTGCATTAGGGAAGAGATAAAATTTAGTTAAGGCACATTTTCTGTTCTTATAGAGCTCACAGTAAGGGAAATAAGGAACCAAAACAAGCATTATACCTAATAACATATCAAAAATACATGAGAGAGGTTAAAAGTATGTTTTGTGATCTTTAAGGTTGTTACGAGAGATCCTGGGTGAGGCGGCATTTTAGTTATGCTTTACATATCAGGAAGAAAATCAACACATGAAGAAGATGAGGGAGGGCATTTCAGGCATAGGGAACAGTGTAGGCAAAAGAGCAGAGATGTGAAAATACAATGTAAGTTCTATGGGTGGGCAGAGAGTTTGAGAGAAGCTCGGCTAATGTAGAGTCAAGGAGGGGAATAATAGGCAGAAGAATCTAATATCACTTAGGGGCAAGGGTTTGTTGGAGCTGATTGTTAAATTTTTAATGTGATCGTTTATACTTTGAAAATCAGTAAATGTTACAAATCAGGGCTCAATTTATTGTTTTGTTGATTGTCTAGACTTAAGAAAGTGAAAGAGAAATTGTTAATAATACAGATTAAACTTAAAAGTGTGTCCTGTATACTTCCCTCTCCCATCACCACCCAGAGCTGGTTGTTAAATATTTACTAGCACACCTAGTTTGGAGGCAAGAGAGAACCACTAAGTATTTTTAAGCAGAAATATGACATAGCAAGATCTCTGTGTAAGAAAGATTATTCATCCCTGGTATGGAGGATGGATTGGGATGGGGGAAGCGATGGTGGTAGGCAGAAAGAAAGTAGAGGAAGAAAGGCCTATTAAGAGACTACTGTGAATTATGCAAATAAAGTGACTAAAATGTCCATACCCTTTCAACCAGAGCTGCCATTGTTGGGCTTATACCCGAAGGAAGCCATTGATGAGAAAACAGTCCTCACCTACTCCAAAATATTTAGCCCTTTTTGAGATAGCTAAGAACTAGAAACAAACCTGATGCCCTTCAATTAGGGAATGGCTAAACAAACTGTGGTCCATGAACATAATGAAATATTACTGTGCTGTAAGAAATTATGTGTGTGATGAATACAGAGAAGAATGAAAAGATCTCTGTGAACTGATGCAAAGCGAAGTAAGCAGAACCAAGAAAATCTTATACACAATAACTCCAACAATATAAACAGAAAGGACAATACACCAAAAAAAGAGTAATTATAACAAAATTATAAAGATCAGGTGGGACCCCAATGAAGACATACAAGAAGATGCCCTTGACCTACCCTCTGGGGAGGTGGGAGGTCCATGGGTTTCACACACTGCCTGTTTGTGGGCTTTCTCAACGTCTTAATCAGTTGCACTGACTTTTTTCTGCCTCTCTAGAAGACTCTATTTATCATATGGGATGGCTCTTGGAGATGGGGAGAGGAAGGACTCCATGGGATACCAGGGTGATGTGAGAAACAGAAACCATCAATAACCTTTTTAAAGAGGCTATTGTACTAGTCTAGACAGGCAGTCATGAGAACTTGTGCTATGGTGCTGGCCTTAGGAATAGAGAGGATGGGACAGAGGCACTGTGAAAGAACTGATATCTCATCTCTTTTAAAGGATAATAGATTTACAGCTGAAAGAGAACTCAGAAGTCATCTAGTTCAACACCCTCATTTTGCGGATAAGGAAACTGGGGCCCAGAAAAGTAAAATGGGGATGATAATAGCATCTACCTCCCAGGGTTGTTGTGAGGATCTGATAAGATGATAATTGTACAGAACTCAGCACAGTGCCTGGCACATAGTAAGGGTTATATAAATGTTAGCTATTATTATCATTAATTATTATTATAGCTAACCCCAACTTAAATAGGCAGCTAGGAGCAGAATCTGAATCCAGATCTATTTATACCATGCCATCTCTCTAATGAGACACTCATCTTAGAGGTTACAGTCATCATAGTTTTGGAACAATTCGTGCAGGTTGCCTACCCATGGACTATTTTCCTGAGACCAAGTCTGCTTCCTTCACTTTTTTTCTGAGGCCTCATGGGATTAGAGAAGGATGAGTCACAATCTTCTCATACTCATAATATCTTGTAGCAAGATCCCCCTCAGGAGAACAACTATTAAGAGGTGTTTGTTTGCAAATATCTCCTGCAGAGTTTAATTTTCTGGAGATGCTAGACATTACTGTGAAAACTGGATATTAATAATAATAACTCACACTTTTGTGGTGCTTTATGGTTTAAACAGTGTATGACTCACAGGAATACCAAGAGATAGGCGGCACAAGTGGGATTATCCCCAGTCTACAGATGAGGAAACTGAGTCACAAAATGAATTTAGAGATATTCTTGACTTGGTAATTTGCATCCAGAAAAACCCCAACCAAATGGCCCATAGAAAGATGGTTGAGGTTCTTTGCCTCTAGCTTTGGAAGTAGCAGGAGAGGATGCGTACTTTTGAAAGGTCAACTCTGGATCCAAGAGAGAATCATAAAATCTTAGAGGGAGAAGTGGTCTTAGAAGTTTAATTCACTCATTTTTTTTTTAACAGATGAAGAAAGTGAAGCCCAGCGAGATTTAGTTCTGAGTTTCCCATTTCTGGAAGGGAATCGGTAAGCTGGATCATGTCCAGAAGAGGGTGACCAGGATGGTGAGAAGACTGAAGATTATACCATATGGAGAATGAAGGAACTGGGGCTATTCACTCAGAGGGGAATGATTGCTCTCTTCAACAATTCAGAGGGCTGTCATATGGAGAAGGATTGGGCTTCTTCTCCTTGTCCTCCAAAGGCAGAACTGGAAGCCGTCGGTGGAAATTGCAAAAGGGCAGTGTTAAGAAAATCCTCCTTATGACAAGAGCTAGACAAAAGCATTAAGGGTTGCATGGTCTCCGGTCCTCTCACCATCCTTGTCGCCCTTCCCTGGAAGCATTCCAGCTTGTCAATGTTCCAAAAGACAAATTTGCATTCCTGGCTTCCTGTGTTCCTCGACACAGCTGAGCACCAGGCCTCTGTTTCTTTTATTGACTTATACATTTCAAATAAATCTGTCTTTCTTCAGTGTCAAGTAGCTCTTAGCCAAGTCTACCTGCCATCTCCCCTCATGCCCTCCCAGGGACTGTAACAATTGCTTTATTTACACCCTGTGAGGAAAACTGGTTCCCCCAAGGCACATATTTTCCAAAGAATAGTAATAAAGAGGCCTGGACAGCATGCATAAATTTGAAGTCTGTTAAAAAGGCCTGAGTCTCAGGCCCTGCATGATTAGATCCTCAAATCTTTACTTCCCTGGGTGATAAACCTGTCCCTGTTTAGGGGGAAAAACAATTAACACCAGGCTTGTAAGCAGCTGGCCTCTCCAGCGTCGACTTGTCCTTTCTAGAGGCAAGATCGACTACCCACAATGCATCAAGCCCCCCAGGAATCTGACTAATGCTAATTTCATCAGCCATTTCCTTTCCAAAGACCTTGGTCTCAATGCAATTACACGGCGAGTGAACTAAGTGGTGTGGCAGGTTCCTCATCCCACCTGGGAGGTCTCCCAATCTATTTATGTGAAATTATCTCTCCTGTTAATGGGGAAGACTGATGCCATCAATCATACTTCAATGGCACTGAAATATGTTTCCTGTCATTAAGGAAAATGGAATTGCTTATTGTTCAGACTACCTCATTTTAAGCAGTTCGGAGGATTTAGAACTAGGGATAGTACACAGAAATCACTAACTTCTTCATTTTACATATGGGGAAACTAAGTCTCAGAGAGGGTAAGCATCTCCCCCAAGGGGAACCAGGTATTAAGTTTGAGAGCTGAGATGTGAGCTGTGGTCATAGGATCCTGGATTTAAAACTAAAAAAGAGCTTAGAAATGGTTTAGTCCTACCTTTTCATTTTATAGTGGAGGAAACCGTGGCCCAGGAAGGATGAGAGATTTGGCCAAGTGGATAAATGGCAGGGCCATGGCTTTGAACTAAGGCCCTCTGACTCTGAATTCTATTCTGTTTTCACTCGGTGAATCATGAACTCTTCTGGCTGCTCCATGTTATCTTCCAGATTTCCCTTAACAGTCTAACCCTCTAGGTCTGAGGTATTATAATAATGTAATCTCTAGGGCCAGTTTCTACTTTTTGGTTTCTCTCTGCCCCTCCCCTTCCTGGCTACACGCGCGCGCGCGCGCGCACACACACACACACACACACACACACACGTCTGTCTTTCCTCTTTACTTTTCCTCAGGGATTTTCCTACAATTGATAGAACTCTAAATCAGGCCTGGATTGGTCTCATGTAACCTCCACGAAAGCAGACTGGAGAAGAGGAAATTTTAGATCAGCATCCTATGAAGTAACTGTGTATTCAGAAGGAAGATTAAGTTGACTTCCACCCATTCCCCCATGGGCAATAGAAGGCCTCTAGCCAGCACAGGCATGTGGCCAAGTCCCAAAGCAAAATACAACCATACTTTTTTTTTTGTCTCAATAGAGCTTTTCTGAAATAGGAACAACTGCATCTCAACATTTAACCATTACAGGAAAAAGAGAGATGTGGGAATGACCTTTTAGAGAAGGCACCAGAAATGTATCTCTCAGTTTTCTTTTGTTTAGCTAGGTCGGAAAACATTTAACCTATGGGGGACCTTCTGCCTCTCTCAGCCTAAGAAACAGGTCTGACAGTATCAAAATGGCAGACCAACTGGGTCAGCCTCCATTAGTATACACAAGTTTCACCATCTTGTCTTCCCCACGTATATTGATTTGTACTGCATAGTAGAGGTGTCAAACTCATGAGCTGCTGACCATACACAGCTATGACTCTCCCAAGGGTGACCTGAACCAGATTAAAATGTAATTGAGAAATATTTAACAGAATAAATAAAAAATACAATAAAACATAGATAATGCTAATATGTGGTTTTTAAAGTCAAATGTGTACTGTAGGTGAATCAGGCCTGGAGTCAGGAAGACCTAAATTTAAATCCAGGCTCTGACAATTACTGGTTGTGTGACCCTGGGCAAGTCACTTAACCTCTGTTTGCCTCAGTTTCCTCAACTCTAAAATGGGGATAATACCAGCACTTGTCTCCTAGGGTTGTTGTAAGGATCAAACACGATGATCATTGCAAAGCACTTGGCACAGTGCCTGGCACATAGTAAGTACTGTATAAATGTTAGCTGTTATTATCCACAGACTGGCAGCCCCCATTTCTAAGTTCGAAAACGCTGCTGTAAAATACTTTTCAAATTGTACTTTACACAGACTAATAGTATATTAGAAGTGGAAAAAGCCATGGATTTGGAATGAGAAGGCTTGGGTTCAAATGCCAATTCTGCTATTTATGTATTGCCTGGATGACCTTGGTTAGTAAGCCATTTCTCTTCTTGGGGTCAGTTTCCTCTTTTGTAGAATGAAGAAGTTGGACTAAATCTTCTTTCCTTGTTAGCAGAATGAGAGATGAGGGTAGAACAGGTCAGTAAAATACCACTAACTACTAAAATGTCTAAATTTAGTATCTGGGATCACTTGGCCCTCCTTTGCCACAGCTAGGCCACTCTTGGTGAAGAATATTAGGGGGCAGGGGGAGACAGCATGAGAGAAATAACAGGAGTTGGAAAGAGAAAGTAGGACACCGAGGGAAAGCAGAATGGAAAGAGGCGACAGTCTGTTAAATTGTTCATTTTTATATGTAATAAAAATTTTGCTGATCCATAAATATATTCCCTGGACCATCAGCTGTAAAACATTGGGTCAGATGATGTCTGAGGTCTTTTTCTGCTTAAATATTCCAAGGTCCCTTCCAGGTCTAACATTTTATTTTCTGTGTTCTAATATTCTATGTTCTTAAGGTCTTTTTCTAGGTCTACCATTCGATTTTCTGTGTTCTAACAATCTATGTTCTAAAGATCTTTCTAGGTCTACCATTCCATTGTCTGTGTTCTAACAGTCTACGTTCTAAGGGTCTTTCTAGGTCTACCATTCTATTTTCTGTGTTCTAACATTCTATGTTCTAAATATCTTTCTAGGCCTACCATTCCATTTTCTGTGTTCTAACATTCTATGTTCTAAATATCTTTCTAGGTCTAACAGTCCATTTTCTGTGTTCTAACATTCTGTGTTCTAACAGTCTGCGTTCTAAAAGTCTAACACTCCCTTTTTTGAGTTCTAACAGTCTAAGTTCTGAAGGCATTTCCAGGTCTAACATTTTATTTTCTGGGTTCTAACATTCTATGTTCTAAAGTCTTGTTCATCCTTAACATTTTGTGTCCTAATGGTCTTTCTAGGTTTAATATTCCATGTTTTATGTTGCAGCAGATCTCTTCTAGATTTAACATTCTAGGTTCCAAGGCCCTTTTTAGCCCTAATATCTTTGATTCCATGATTCTCAAGTACATTTTAGCTCTTAAATTCTGATTCTCTGATTTGAAGGCTTGAAGGTTACCTGGAGGTTAGGAGAGAAAATTGCCAGAAATATACTAAAAAATATAACGTAGCTAACCTCACACAGCCCTCTGCAATCTACAGTGCCAGTGACTCAGTGCAAGTATTTGGCACACGTTGAACGGCTGGGATGCAAACTATGCAATTAGGCTGGGCAGAGCCTTGCCAATAAACCTTGCACCAAAATGGCTGGTGTCAGACCAAGCAGGGGCTCGGCTGAATGATATGAGACCAACTGTACCTTCAGGAATTTGCTGCAGCCATTCTCAAGGAGGGCTGGTGGACTCGGCATCAGGGAGAAAAGTCTGAAATGTGACAAACAAGCAACAGGATCCCTTTCCTCAAGCCGACTGAGATGGGGAGGCGGCAATGCAGAATGAGAGTTGATGCTAATAGCGGCTCACGGTTGTATATTACTCAACTGTTACAAAGCACTTTGCACACATTATCTCATGGGATAATAACACTAATGATCATCGTGGCTTACATTCCCCACAATGCTTTAAAGTTTACAAGAAGCTAGCCTTATAATAATTTTCTTTTACAATTACTCCAATAGCACAAGTACTCCTATCTCCATTTTACAGATGTGGAAACTGAGGCCCAGAGAGATTAAATGGCTTGCCCACGGTCATCCAGTTGATTAATAAGTCTTAGAACTAGGATTCAGAAGCAGGACTCCATGCTCCAAGGTGGTATTTTTTTCCACCACACCCAACCCCAAACAATGAAAAAGTCAAATCCTTTTTTAAAAGTCAGTTAGTAGCATTTGACTCTTTGGGACCCATTTGGATTTTTTTTTTTGCGAGGATACTGGAGTGATTTGCCATTTCCTTCTCCAGCTCATTTTACAGATGAGGAAACTGAGGCAAATAGGGTTAAGTGACTTGCCCAGGGCCACACAGCCGATAAGTGTCTGAGGCTGGATTTGAATTCAGATCCTCCTGACTCCAGGCCTGGCACTCTATCCACTGTGCCACCTAGCTGCCCAGTCAAGAGTCCTTTACTCTGCTGCTAATATTCTGTATGACCTTGGGCAAGTATCTTCTCTTTTCTGGCTTCAGCTTCCTCTTCAAAATCAAGGAGTCAAATTAGACAATCACTAAAGCCTTTCCACAGGTTCTGGCATTCCATAGACTCCTAACAGCATAAACAGAGTGCAAAAGGTCTCTTCAACCTACTATCATTTGAATAAATAAGTAAATAAGAAAAAAAAACCCTAAATCTGTTCTGGATTTTTAGAAAGTATAACTGCTTTGATTTCCTTCCAAACCCCCAGCATCCCTCCCCCTGCAATCTTGCTGTACAAATGCATGTACAGTTTTAAAATAATGCTGGCAATTAAGTCCAATGTTTTATTCAGTGCACATTACTTAAGCTGACGAAGGAAGATGATGGGAAGAAAACTTTAGCTTTCCATTAAAATTTTTTTTAATGAAAGCAGCTAATTAAGCTGGTATTCAAAAGATCTGAATATTCATTTTAGAATTTAAGGTAGGAAATAATAATTCTAGACTTTCTACGTTTGAAAAGTATTTGTTACTAGAATGTCACTATCGGTTATGTAAATAGCCCCAATGCATTCAGTGTATAACAGATTTATGCTCAAGACTCTTTCAAACCCTTTAAAAAAAAACACCAGGATTTTGCTAATTCAAGCATGGTAGAAGATAATCTGTCCAATGTTCTGAAGTCCATGATGCCAATGGTCTTTTTCCTTCAGTTTCTGTGGTGCTGCTAACCATCAAGATGGGTTTAGGACAACATGACCACCTTCAGGGTATAGGACGTGCCCTTTTCCATATCTGTTTCTAGGCACCTACATTTAGTAGGTATCTAAAAATGTTGGTTGCATCTGTTGGAATTGTCGAACTTCTGATCAGAGCTTGACACTGTTAGCCATGTTGTCTTCTAGAAACCTTCTGGCCTCAACTTCCTGACATTGCACTCCCAGGGTCCTAACATTTACAGACATTCCTCCTTTCTCTCTCTCTCAGTTCCTCTTCATTCCCTCTCCTTCCCCCACACTCTTGAGGTGAGGATCATAGTTTAATGGCCTCCATGTCCAGCTGTCTCACAAGAGCCATGCTAACAGAATTTCAGATTTGGAAGGGACCTTGAAACAAGAAATGCTCTAAGTTGACACTCCTAATGCCAAACCTTTCATAAGCCAAGTCTTCTGTTCCTTAGTGTAGGACCCACAGCTTGGGTCTCCTAAGTCGTATCTCAATGACAAAGGAGCATCTGGTTACCTGACAGGCTTCTGCTTTGCACCACTGCTAAGCTCCTTCAGATGGTCAAGAGATGCTTACTGTCTGTATGACCTTAGGTAAGTCACAACCTACCTTGGACTCAGTTTCCTCATCTATAAAATGAGGAAGCTGGACTAGATGGCCCCTGAGGTCTTTTCCAGCTCTTTGATTCTATGGACCTAAAATGTGGATATGAGAAAGCCTCTCATTTAAGCCCTGCTCCCAAGGATTAGCCAGTGTTGGTCTTTATGAGGTAGTAGGCTGCCATGGAGAAAAACACCACATTAGGTGGCAGGATAATGAGGTTCAAGTCCAAACTTGGGAACTAACTAGTTGTGTAACTTTAATCAAATCATTTCCCCTTCTCGGGGCCTCCATTATAAGACTCCTTTCACCTCTAACATTCTCTATTCCTATAACAGACTGTGAACTTGGCTACTGAATTTGGAAGTGTTGGACTGAGCCATTGTCTGAGGGAATCTTCATCCATCAGGTACAGGAGCAAGGATGGAATGCAAATGTGTCTATTGGTCCTTGTGTGACAATGACTTCTGTCCAAAGGTATTCTGAGGGAGAACAAGGAATTGGGCTGGCAAGGGTTTGTGGTGGAGCTGTCGGGAACAACAAAATTGCTCCTGGCATGAAAGAGGAAGCTGGTCTTCGGACCTTGGAAGAGAGAGAGGGAAAGCCAAAATTTCAACCAGAGTCAGGGGGTGATCAATGTAGTCAACAAAACAGGAATTCGAAGAATTTTGGTCAGACTGTCATTCAGTAGGAGTCAGACAGGAACCAGAGTAGGACAAGAATGAAGTATCAGGGCAAATCCAAGAGAGGGAAACCCAGGGAAGTCGGATCAAGATGGCAGCTCAGAGGCAGAGTAGCATTGTAGAAGGATCATTGGACTTGGAGTCAAACACCTGGATTTGAATCTTGGATCCATCACTTAATTGGCTTCTCTTCCATTCTCTGAGCTTCATTTTTTTTTTGCATTGTAAAATAAGCAGGTTGGACTAGAAGATATCTTGAGAAAATTTCATCTATAGTCTTAAAAAAATAGTATCTTTTGTTTTTACGTTACTTCCATTTCACAATATATCACTCCGTTGGCCAGAGGGCCATCCCTTATAACAAATAAAAAGAGAAGAGATGAAAAAGCAGTCCAATGAAACTAACCAACATACTAGTCAAAGTACCTGCAGCGTTCCACGCTCACAGTCCCCCACTTCTGCAAAGAACAGCGGAAGATATCATCCCCTATCACTTCTTTGGGGTCAAGGTTGGTCATTATAATGTCACAGTATTCAGATTCATTTCTTGGTAACTAAGGTGCTGGGGTTTTTTCTGTTTACATTATTTAAATCATTCTATATATTTTTTCCCAGCTTCGTATACTCTGCATCATTCTAGATGTCTCCACGTGCCTCTCTTCTTCGAAGTCATCAGTGGCAGGGATGGGGATGAGGAGGTGAGTGCAGTAATATTCCACTACATTCATGTACCCCACACAGTTTGTTTAGACATTCTCTAACTGATGGGCAGCTAGATATATTAAGATCCTTCCCAATCTTTCTGGTCCAAAAGTTATCTACTAAGTGACAACATGACAGATTCTTGCATGGTCACTGTTCAGTCATTTTCAGTCATGCCCAATTATTTCTAACTCCATTTGGTTTGGGTTCTTTTGGCAAAGATACTAGAGTGGTTTGCCATTTCTTCCTCCAGCTCATTTTACAGATGAGGAAACTAAGGCAAATAGGGTTGAATGACTTGCTCAGGGTCACACAGCTAGTAAGTGTCTGAGGCCAGATTTGAACTCATGAAGATGAGTCTTCCTGAGGCCTGGCACTCCATCTGCTGTACCACTTAACCGGTACCTTTTTATAATACATGTCTGCAGTGTACCTACTTAATCCTTAGAGGGGGTAAACCTAACAGAAGCCAGGATCTATACAGCTATCACACAATAAAATTCCCAGTGGTGTCTGGCGCCAGATCCCAAACACAAATAACACATACTACTCTTTTTTTTTAAACCGTACAACCCCCCAAAAGGGTTTCTAGCCAAACTTCTCGCAACGTATTTTGTATTGCTTTTCAATCTTTGCAATAAAAAACATCTCCTAGGCCTGCTAAAACTTGACTCCACGCTAGGGATCTCTCTGGATGCATTCATTTCTAGAGCTTGTCAATTCTTTGCTGGTTGGTTTTCCTCTCTGTGGTCCCTTTTCTCCCCAGCTGCCCCCAGCCTCTAAGCAAAACCAAAACCAAAACCCTACGACTTCTCAGGAACTAAGCCAAAGATCATTATCATCTTACTTCATTAACTTCAACATAGTTTAGGGACATTTATAGCCAACTTCTAAAAATTCATAGCTCAGTAATCCAATCTGTGGATTATCCAGACCCACTGCTTCCTTGCTGTCATTCTCTCATTAGTGATAATCTAACTTTTCACTGATACCTTCATTGGGGGTAGGGGTGGGGTGGGGTGGTGCTGGTTGAGGACAGGTACCTTTCCAGCTCAGTCACAATATCTCTTCATGTCAGTCAATTAGCATTTATTAAGCACCTACTATGTGCCAGGTACTGTGCTAAGCACTGGGGATACAAAGAAAGGTAAAAACCAAATCAAATCAAACAAAAAACCATCTCTGTTTTCTGGGAGCTCCCAAGCCTTGCTAGGTGACCTTGGACAAGAAGCATATCACCTTTCTGGACCTCAGTTTACAAGGTTGGACTGGATGATCTCTCAGGTATCTTCCAGCACTCAATCCTACCTACTTTGTTTTAACAATCTTATTTCCCAGGATCCTTCCCCCTCTGCATTCTATGTTGCAGGACTTAAGGGTCCTTCTAGCTCTACCAATGAATAATTTTCTCTCTCCAGGGCCCCTTCTAGCTCTGCCAATCTCTGTTTTTTAGGTTGGGGTTTTTTTTTTGACTGGAGCTTATGTTAATCCTTTCAGTGATTGACAACTCGGAACAAGTTAAGACACAAAGCAAATGGGGACAGTAAGTGGTTTTGAAATCAATACAAGGATGATCAAGTGGCCAAAGAGAAGCTGTTATCTGTTCATCAAACTGATGTGAAAAGACACTCCTTGAATCCAAAATTTAATTCAGCAACTTGCTTTATCATCATAAATCCTCATTTCAATGTGGACAGTGATTTTTTAAAAAAGAACATGAATTATATATACTTGCTGGCATTTTGGAAAAGATAAGTTCTTTACCTTCCTCCACCCTCCATCGGGGTAATTCATCTTTGCCTTTTTTTTTTGTTTTTAATGGTGATGAGGTGACTTGTCAGCTCAGCTTGTTCTTAAAAAGCAAGACAGTAATGCAATAATAAATTCAATCAGAAGCTGGCTGTCAGGAGACTTGTGTTTATTTGGACTCCATTAGATGGTGTCCATTGCTCAACCCCTTTAAAAAGGGGCCTGAGTAGTATCTGATACCCAAGAGGAAGAGAGAGGGGAATGTATTCCCATAACGGTTTCTCCAGTTAGAATCGCAGAAGACTTGAGAATAAAAAAAAAATCACAGAATGTCAGAACTGGATAAGGCCTGAGAACAAAGAAGATCAGGACACAAAGATAGAATGCAGCAGCTGAGAGACGCCTTAGAACATAGGATGGTTCAACCAGGGATGAACAGAACCTTCAAAATCACCCCATTCAGCCCTCTCATTTTACCAAGGAGGAGCCCGAGGGTCCCGAGGGTGCAAATATTTTGTACAAAGTTATGCCACCTCTTAGCAGAGCCAGCATTAGAACTCAGCTCTCCTATTTCAAAGTCTGATGCTCTTTTCTCTTATAATATGTCACCTCTTAGGGTCTACAAGAAAGAAAGAATACACCTTCCCAGATGAAACTGTCTATTGAAAACTGGTTTTAAAAATCAACTAATGATAATTGACTTGTAGTGTTCATTGATTTCCGAGGTAGAAATAATCCCACTGAAAATGTAACAATCAGCTGGTTGGAGCTGGTTCCAGCACACTCCTGCATATGACACTTTGAAGTTTGGAAAGCATTTTACCTGCATTATCTCATTTGATCCCCCCCACCCCCCAACAACCTTGTGAGGCCGCTAGGTAGCAAAACCAGTAGAGAGCTGGGCCTGGAGTTAGAAAGACCTGAGTTCAAAAGCAGCCTCAGATACTTATAAGCTGTGTGAGCCTGGGCAAGTAAAAAACAAACAAACCAAAAAAACTCTCTCAGCCTCAGTTTCCTCATCTGCAAAATGCGGATAATTATAATAGGATCTCACATAGGACTTTTGGAAGGTTCGAATGAGATAATATAAAGCACTTTGCAAACCTTAAAGTGCCATATAAAAGTGACACCTAATGATTATTATTCATCAATCGATCAATGACCATTTGTTAAGCACCTACTAAGTGCGAGGCACTGTGCTAAGGGATACAAAAAGAGGCAAAAGACAGTTTCTGCCCTTCGTGAGCTTGTAATCTAACAGGAGGAGTTGAGTCATTTTTCAGTTGTGTCTGACTCTTTACAACCCCATTGGCAAAGATGCTGGAGTGCTTTGCCATTTCTTTCTCCAGCTCATTTAACAAATGAGGAAACTGAGGCAAGCAGGGTTAAGTGACTTTTCCAGCATCTAACAGCTAGTAAGTATCTGAGGCCAGATTTGAACTCAGGCCTTCTTGATTCCAGGAATGGTGCTCCATTCACCGAGCTGTCCCTAATGGAGGGGACAACATGTAAACAAACATATACAAAGCAAGTTATATCCACTGTAAATAGGAAATAACTAACAGGGGGAAGACACTGGCATTAAGAGGGGCTGGGAAAGGTTTCTTGTAGAAGGTGGGGTTTTAGTAGGGATTTAAAGGAAGCCAGGGTGGTCAGCAGTAGAGATACGGAAACAGTGACCGGCAAGTTAAGTGACTTCCTCACAATGCTACTAAGTGTTGGGGGCAAGATTTGAACTCAGATCTATCCTGATTCTTAGTCATCTACTCTTCCCATAATCTATGCCGTTTCTGTGGAGGATACTGAGAAAGAAATATGTGAAATATATATTTTAACTGATCTCCAGTTTTCCTTTTATCCTTCCTAACACCTGAAAATTATGTTTTTATGACTTCAAAATTGCTGGAAATTTGACATCTGGATGGAGAGTAAGAAAGGGATGGTACGAGCATTTAGGATGAAGTGAACTTGGTTGTGGGAGTCAAAAGACCTGTGGACAAAGCCAGACTCCAACACTAACTGGCTGAGCTAACTTAGAAAGACTGTTTTACTCTTCTAAGCCCCTTTCCTCATCTGTAAAATTGGGAGGAAAAAATGACCAAAACAGGAATTGCTAGCATTTATATGGCCCTTTAAGGTTTGCAAAGGGTTTTCCTGTTGTTCACCACTCCCGATTTCACGGGAGGGAGGAGTAAAGGTAGGGGTGGGGTGCTTTGTAGCCATAGACAGCTGTGTAAAGGCGAGAGATTCTTATAGAAAACTCATTAAATCTCTATTCCTTGCCTGATTAAAACCTCGTACCGGAATAGAGCTGAATATAATATTCACGTTTGCATGGAGCCTCTTATAAATAATTAGAAAGCCGCACAGCTTCTAGTGAAGTTGTAAAGTGTTATTTATCACCTGTTCCCTGATGATTGCACTCTGGGGTTGGGGTTAGGGTCAGCTGAGGCCGTAGAAAAAGATGAAGATGTCTCTGAAGTTTAGTTTTTGTTAATTATACCATGATACAATGACAGGTTTATAGAGGGGTGTGTGTGTGTGTGTGTGTGTGTGTGTAAGTCACATAAAAGTAAAAATATTGGGACTGAGAACAGGAAGATATCTCTGAGAACACTTCATTCAACTCCTTCATTTTACAGGGAAGGAAACTGAAATTGAGTCACACACCCTGAAAGCAGCAGATTCGAACCTAAATTATCTGACCCTGAAGCCAGTGGTCTTTCTAATGCTCACTACTTTGGGAGGGTAGTTCTCAGTTGGCAAATCAAGGGGAGAGGTTCAGTTGGGAGAAGGAGATCATTGCCAGTTTTACAGCGGTGAAATTAACTTATCAGGTAATTTCAATTACATTCAACACAGCTGAGAGCAAATAGCAAGTCCCGTAGGGGCTTCTGAGCATTTAAAATAGTTGTCACAGCATCCTGAGCTAATCAAGATGATGCATTTTACCTAGAGGAGAGACCCTCGGGCCCTTGCTTGGTACCTAGTTACCCTAAATTTACGCATAATTCTAGCGAGATGGGTGACAGGGAGTTTCCCAGGCCACAGAAGCTGACAAGGGAATAATTTGACTGATTGAGGCAGGCAAACTGATGGCAATAACAAGGCGCAGCAATTATTCTGACATTAAGGGAGAAGACAGAAAATCTATCAAAAGAAGATATAAGAAGGTTTAAAAAAAAGACTCAGCAGCCTGGAGCCAGTCAGTACAGTGGCCAACGGTCCCACATGGCTCCATAGTCCCTGACCTGAGATTTTAAAGCTACAATTCACATTTGTCGGAACTGAAATGATGAGCAACTTTGGAAAGCAGAGGAAAAAGAACATTGGGTTCAGAGTCAGAGGGCTGGGCTCAAATCCAGGATATGCCACTTATTGACTACGAGGCACTCTTTGTGCCTCAGTTTCTCCATTTGTTGAATTAAGGGGTTGGGGTTTGATGGTCTCAAGTCCCTTCAAGCTCTAAATCTGTGATTATAGAAATTCCTAAGGGACAATAACTAAACTTGCTTTGATTATATTAACCTTAGCTTAGTGCTGCCTATATCCATAGAGACAAGGAATCATGAAATCCCAAGATTCAGAACCAGGAAGTATTATCATAGGCTAGCTCTGAAAGAGCTTTTCTTTCCCTTTTCTTATATTGAGTTGAAATTCCTGCATCTTCCAACCACCGCTTTCCCAGTTACATATCTTTTCATATGCTGTTCCCAGTGGCAGGAATATTGTTAGATCCCAGCTGAAGTACCGGGTGAAACCTCAGGAGCCACATTTTAAGGAAAGATATCACTGACAAAACTGAGTATGTCGATAAGACTGTGACTACAGCATCAGACCACTGGAAGCCTCACTGGATGAGGGCTGGCTGAAGTGAATGGGGACCTTCGGCTCACAGAACTAGGAAGATGTATGTGTGCGTGTGTATGGATAATAGTTGTACACAAGTATTTAAAGGCTTGAAATGATGAAGAGAAATAAGATTTATTTGGCTTGGTCTCTGAGGCCAGAACTCAGAGCAAAAGATGAAATTTCTAGAGGGGAAAATATCAGCTCAATGTAAGGTAAAACCTCCTAGAAGGAACTGTCCCAAAGTGGAATGGGTCTTACCCTGCTGGGATGGCTGGATGGCACCTTTGTAAGGAATCTTGTCCAAGGGACTCCTATTCAGATACATGCTGAACTAGATGACCCTGGAGGGTCTTTTCAACTCTGAGGTTTGGGGACCACCCTCCCCATCATGACTTGGTGAATTGTTACTCAGTCTTTGAAGGCCCAATTCAAATGCTATCTTCTCCAGGAAGCTCCCCGCTCCCAGTTCTTCCTTGTCAATAAAAAGATCTCCTCTTACAATTTCCCAGAGAACTTCATTTTGCACGTCTCTAATGTACTTATTATCTATCACCGAGAATTTTAATTAAGTGGGCATGTGTATTAGACAATAAGTTCCATGAGGGTAGGGACCTTGTTTTATCTAAACTTTGCATATTCTCCATCACTGAGAACAGGGCTGTGTATATATATTTATATACACATATATGCATATGTATATCTTTTTTTGTGTGTGATTTCACTAGTATAGAGAAATTATAGTGAGGAAACATCCTCAACCAACACAGATTAGCACTTGCTCTGAATCTTAAAAAGTCTTCAAGAGTTGATAGGCCACAGAGAGGCCACAGGATTATGGGCCTAGGGCTGGAAGGGATCTCAGCAGCCACCCCGTCCAACCCACTCATTTTATACATGCAGAAACTGAGGTACAAGAAAGTAAAATGAGCTACTCAGGGTCACCCGGCCAGTTTTGTCAAGGTCTTCTTGATTCCAAAGCTGGATCTCTATCCACTCCCCCAAGTTACGATGAACAAATGTCTGGTTAATCAAATTGGTCACAGTTCTAACCACTGGGACAATACAGCACGTTTAGTTTCACTTTTCCAGGACTACTCTCCAGATACTTCACAGAATCATGGGATTTAGACCGGAAGGGATCCTGGGGCTTATTTAATTTAACCCTTTTATCTGTAGAGAAGAAAACTAAAGCCAGGGAGGTTCACCAAGTTTATGCCAATAGTAAGTAGGATTTAAGCCTAGGTTTTTTGACTCCAAATCCAGGACTCTCCACTCACCCATACTGCCTTTATGGGTTCCCTCAGGCTTCTATTCTCCTCAGTTAACATACTGAGGGCCATTTTGAATGCAGAAGGAAGATGTCCAGATCCTTCACTCAGATGCCTGAGCGCTGCAGGGGGCCAGCTATTGGTGAAGACAATTGTACCTGTTTGGTCGGGCCCTCACTGGGCCTCTCTGGATTTCGCACAGGGGATGGTAGCTGTGAAATGAATGGCTTCTCCAAGAGAAGGCACAAATTACAGCTCAGAGAGCATGGAAACAATACAGGGCTTCGTCAGCCCTTGGAGAGACTTGTTACACACGGACACGATGTCAGACCCATGTATAACTAACCTTCCTGCTTACTATAAGTTCTGCTCTGTGGAGACCTGTCATCGGATTCCAA
The DNA here is from genome assembly GCF_011100635.1 of Trichosurus vulpecula. NCBI lineage: Eukaryota > Metazoa > Chordata > Mammalia > Diprotodontia > Phalangeridae > Trichosurus > Trichosurus vulpecula. Next base: position 116,765,234 of record NC_050574.1, on the reverse strand, counting down.
TTTCTGGCTAACAAGGCTCCTGCTCCTACCAGTCTCCTGGCTAAGAGGCAGAAGCCGGCCCTCCCTCAGCTCAAACAGTCATGAAAAAAGCCCCCACAATCTCTTCCTTTTCCACAATGTCTCTTATTAGAGGACAAATATCTATTAACTTCACTTCCAATTAAAGAGGTTAAATTGGAACCCATTTGATTTCCCCCAAGTTTATGTCTTAGAGAAAGAAAAAAAACAACTAACAAATAAGGAACTTGGTGAAAGCTTTTACTACTACAATATTTATGAAAATCAAGCTTGGCCCCCAATTCCCAGAACAAGCTTAAAATGGGCTATCTCTCATAAAGACCAATGTTCACGATACCATACACTGACGTATTGCTTGGCAGTCGTATAGCCCTGAGGAACCTTGCAGACTTTGAGATCTAGAAGGGACTCTTGCTTTTGGAATGGAGAAAGTGACAGCACAGAGTTTTCAAGATGGAAGACACCTTAGAGCCAGGGTTCTTAATATGAGATCCACAGACCCTCGAGGGATCCACGGACAAGTCTCAGGGGGTCAGTGAACTTGGACGCAAAAAATGACATAATTCTCACTAGCCTTCACATGAAATACAGCATTTCCTTCAATTATTTAAAAATATAATTTTGAGAAGGGGCCCACAGGCTTCATCAGACTTCCCAAGGGTAAAAATTCCTACCTTAGAGCATGGAATATCAGAACATTGAATACAAACTGTTAGCACCTATTACTACTGCTACTGCTGCCGCTACCGCTACTACTACTACTACTACAATGCTTTAAAGTTAATAAAGCACTTGACAAATATTATCTTGTTTTATCTTTGCAACAACCCGAGAGGCAGGTGCTATTATTATCCTGTTTTACAGATAAAGAAACTAAGGCTGGCAGCCTTGGTTTAAAGTTTAAGTGACTTGTTGTCCATGGTCACACTACCAGAAGGTGTCTGTGGCAGGATCTGAAATCAGGTCTGTCCCAACTCCAAATCCAAAACCTAGCTGTATCAGAGAATGATGGAATGGGAAGACACCATCAGACATAGAACATTAGAACACAGACACAGAATGTTAAGGCACCTTAGGGATCATTTAGTCTAATCCCCTAATCTTATAAACCCAGAGAGGGGAATGACATATAAAACTGGTTTTTTTCCCTCCTATTTTCCTTCTAGCTCAGCTATTGGTTTTGAGAAGCTTTTTGCTGATGTGGAAAGAAATTCTAAGCAGGGTTACAGTTTATCAACGCTCCCCAAGTGTGGGCTGTTTTCCTTCCTCCCTTGATGGGTGTCTTGCTGCCTGTCGGAGCTTTGGCTGCACAGGCAGTGGTGCATAATATTGAATGTGGCAAATGTAAACATGTACCATAGATTATATTATTATTTGTTGAGCTCTGACAGCCTGCTCAGTGTTGTACAAGATGTACTGGGAAATTTGGCCTCGGCCCTGGGGGCTTGCAGAATGAGAGCACTGGTTGGATCAGAACAAACGAGGAACCAGCCAAGACAATGTTCAGACACCACAAAGTGAACAGCAAGTGACTAGCAACCAAAAATTTCCCTGGCATGTTTATTATTTATAGCTCTAATTTAGTAAAAGGGCATACGATCCTGCAAGGCCTTTGGGTAGAATTACACTTTTAAGTAACAGCTGGGAGCTTGTCATCAAGGAGGGAGGTGGGGAGAAAGGAGCCAACTAGGTTTTGTTTGTTGGGGACAGCTACCAGGAAGGAAGGCTATGCTTTGTACTCATTCTGGTCCTGGTTCTCCTGTTAACTCACTGTGTAACTTTAGGAAAGTAACTTTCTGTCTCTGGGCCTCAGTTTCCTCTAAGTGCCTGCTCTGCATGGGTTTAACTAAATGATCTCTACATTCCCTTACCACCTCCAACATTTAATGTTCTAGAAGTGTAAGGGAATCCATCATCTCTAACATTCTTTCATGGGAGCGCTCATTGGTTAATCACATTCTACCAAACAACAAATAGGAAGAATTTAGAGAAATTTGCTAAGAGTTGTGGGTGCTAACACGGTGATGCAAGCAGAGGAAAGAGAACAATTTACACAATGAAAGACATCTGAAATCGGATCCACTCAGTGACCAATCTTGACCCTGGAGGGCTGATACTGAAACACAACCAATCTCTCAGAAAACAGGTCACAGACTTCAGGTGCAGCATGATTCATGGCTAACATGTTGGTTTGTTTTGATTTGTAAGGGTGGAGTGGAGGTTACTGAGAAGTAAAAGTAATATTAAAAAACGAATAAGACATCATTTAAAAATATATTCCTTCTGACATTTATTCACATATAGGAGATGTGTGTGTCTTTATTCTATCCATATTTCCTATGAGAGCATAAGCTCCTTGAGGGCAGGGACCATTTTACTTAATTAAAAACTTTTTGCATCTCTTCGGCTGATGGCAGGATGTCACATATAATAAACACTTTTATTTTTGTGCTAAGTTGACCCAACTGCTTCGACCATTTATTAAATACCTATTACACGTAATGCCTTGTGCTGACTGATGAGGAAAAAAGAAAGACATAGAGACTGGACTTGTGATTCCTTCTGTTTGGGAACTCCCAGAGGACAAAACTCCCTCTTCGGATACACATCATCATTTTCTTTGCAATTTACGGTCTTAGCGAGATGCCCACAGCACTGAGAATTTCAGTGGCTTGACAAGGATCACACAACCAGTACATATCAGGGGCAAGACTCAAACCCAGGCCTTCCTAGGTCAACCAGCTGTCAATCCATTACACCATGTTCCTTCTCATACAATAAAAAAATCCCAAAAGGAAATAGATATATAAGACCCTTTGTCTTCAAGGAGCGAGGGAGATAACACATGTATACAGATAAATACAATACTTAGTAGAAGAGAAGTATATTAAATTGTAAGGTCCATAAAGGTAAAGACCAGGCTTTAACACCTTGGTTATCTTGTAATTTTCCCACGTGACACATCGTTGTCCAATTTGCACTTTACCTTGTGTGATTCTACTTGTTCATGTCAGGGCCCTCCTCTTAGCCTGAAAGCCCCTCTGTGTGGCTTTCCATCACAAATCCCACGCGTTGAACACAGGACCTTTGCACACAATAGATGCTTGAAAAGCAGTTGCTGAATTTTAACAAAGAGCATCCCCTTACATGATGCTATTCTTATAGAACCATGTATCTTTTTGTATTCATCTGCCATCACCCACCTTTGCATCCATCTTTTATAGTTATCTTTTAAAAGTCAGGTTGATTGATATGTTTGCCTTGGTGTATATATCCATCTATATCTTCAGGCAGTTTTCCCTTTTTTCCTCATTAGAGCTATGTATGTTTGGCATAAAAAACTGCTGTACAATTTTCCTAGAATTTTGTTACTGTTGTTTAGTTATTTTCAGTCATGTCCAACTCTTATGACCCCTTCTGGGGTTTTTTTGGCAAAGATATTGGAGCGGTTTGCCATTTTCTTCTCCAGCTCATTTTACAGATGGGGAAACTGAGGCAAACAGAGTTAAATGACTTACCCAGGGTCATACAGCTAGTAAGTGTCTGAGGCCAGATTTGAACTCAGGAAGATGAGTCTTCCTGACTTCCAGGCTAGACGCTTTATCTACTGCACCACCTAGTTGTCCTGAATTCTAAGAATACCTCCTACAAATTCTCCTACATTATATAATCAATGTCTTCAATATTTAAAATGGTAATAGTAATGCTCATTCTTTTCACAATAGCTTACATCTATCTATCATTTCTGAAGCTAGCTTGACCACTGGGTGGCTGCAGAAGGAAGGAAGAAAGGAAGGACTGAAGAGAAGTGAAACAAAGAAAAGGAAGGGACTGTGTGAACCGAGAGAACTGCCCTATCTATGCTGAGCTGGGATCTTTCCAGGTACCTTTCTGGATCTGCTTATGGGGCGTCTCTTGGCCAAAGAAGCGGTTCATGCGGTGGTCTGCCTTGTTTGCATTACCAAAGCTTGACCCTGGGAGGCAAGCAAGTCAGAGCTCAGGAAGAACAAGGGGAATTAGTCTAGACTAAGTTTGAGTGTCTAAGGGCGTTGCTTGAAGCCAGATTCTTTTTCCTTAAGACACTTTCCTTTCCCCAGAGAGCCAGACCCTTTTGGTGGTCCCAGCCAGTGACATCAGAACATCCTTTCCCCACTCCTCTGTGAAGGCAAATTTTCCCCTATGAAGGCATGTTTGATTTTTTTTAGAAAAGGTCAAAAGGTATTTGGAGGCAAGTGCGGTAAATAATTGAGTGACTGTTCAGTCAATATCATTTTGAGTCAAAAATAATTTGTGAGTATCAAATATTAATTTTTCCAGGGGTTCTTAAATGGGGTCCATGAACTTAAAAAAATTCCAAGAAGTAAATTTCCATATGATTGGCTTCCTTTGTAATCCTATGTATTTCATTTTATTTAAAAGCATTTAAAAGCCTTACTCTGACAGGAGATCTGCAGGCTTCACCAGACTGGCTGCCAAAGGGGATTCATAACCCAAAAAGGTTAAGAATTCCTGATTCAGGCTGATTTTCTTGCACGGCTCCTAATTGGGGCTAGGGAGTTCTTTAAGGCAGCACCCCCTAATTTGGATGTCTAATTTCTGGCATGTTTATCCAAACGTCTCATGACTTCATCATCACACCTCATCCTTTATAGTCAGGAGGACTAGATAAGTTATTCTTAATAATAACCATGGGAATCTACTGAACAGATGGTCACAGCAAATGATGCTCAATAAGGCACTCCACGCTTACATTGCTAGATGCGTTTTTATTATCAAATGGCTTTGACTCTGAGTAGAAACCCTGGTGAAGGCTTCTTGTCAGATCAGCGAACAGAGCAGGGCAAAAATAAATAGCTCATGATGGTGCCCAAAATAGTTTGAAAGCATATCATATTTTGAGAAGGATAAGACTATTAAATTAACTACACACCTAGAAAAGTTACCTCTAAGCATGTGAAAGGGAAGGCCAGGATTATACTACTGATAAGACTCCCCCAAGGGCTAACTAGGCAGATTCTAAATCTAGAGAATTACAAAACCACCATTTGTCAGTCTTGGAAGGGATTTTATGTTAGAACACAGAAAATAGTACCTTGGAGTGAGAAAGAAACTTAGAAAAGAGGATCTTAGAACGCCAAAAGTCAGAGCAAGAATTGACCTTAGCGGGGCACCAAGGCCAATGCATTTATTTTACAGAGGAGGAAAATATGCAAAATTATAATGTAGAGGCAGCTGGGTTGTCCAGGGGATAGAGTGCTGAGCCTGGAGTCAGGAGGACCTGAGTTCAAGTCTGACCTCAGACACGTACTAGCTGTGTGACTCTGATCAAGTCACTTAACCCTGTTTGCCTCAGTTTCTTCATCTGTAAAATGAGCTGGAGAAGGAAATGGCAAAGCACTCTAGTACTTTTGCCCGGAAAACTCCAATAGGGTCACTGGAGAGTTGGACAGAGCTGAAATGACTCAGCAACAACAACAAGGTAGGTTTCTTTGCTCTTGGCTTCCTCAACTGTTTCACGGGGACACAGTTCTGCATTCTTTCTACTTCATAATTTGTCTGTCTGTCTCTCCGAGCTGCCAGAGCAGAGCCAAGCTGTTACTTGGCCCGTTAAGCATCAATTAAGAAACCAAGCAGTCCAGGATGTGACGAGGAGAGTTCAAGCAGCTAGATATTCCAGCAGTCACTTTGACAGATTATTCTGTGCAGCTCCAGCAGACAGAACTGGGACTGGCGGGCACAAGTTGCAGGGAAGCATATTTCAGTTTACTCTAAGAAAGAACTTTTAACACTCAGAGCTGTCCAACAGTGGAATGGGATGCTTGGGATGAGGATAATGAGATGCCCATCAATGGAGGTGTTTGAGCAAAGGCTGGAAGACCTTTTGTTAGGAATGTTTCCTAAGGGACCACTGCGAGAGAGTTGGGGGTGAGCAGGGGGAAGAGAAGGGCAGTGGAAGGGAGAGAAGGTCAGACTAAATGATCTTCAAAGTTCCTTCCAGAAATAAAGAGTCCTGCCCTTCTTGCCAGGTAGAAATAGTCCTTGGTTGTTAACAACTAGAGAACTCCTATTTTCATTGGAGGCATCAACAGTATCTATTTTCTACATGAAGGTTCGGCCATTGCTGTCATTCTAACCCTCTCCCCTGGGGTTCCCCACCTGGCCCTGTGAGGACTGAGGAAGAATAATGTGGTGATATGAGCCCAGAACTTGTAACCAGGAGACCTGGATTCATATTCCGGCTCTGACATCTACTAGCCATTACCATGGTCAAGTAAACTCTCCTGCTATGAGCCTCAGTTTTCCCATTTGCAGAATAGGCATAATTATCCCTGCATTCCCTGCCTCGCAGACAGGATCACGGTAAGGAAAGTGTTCTGTCAGGTACCACAGACAGGGGACACTTACCCTCCGTCGAACGGATTCTCTCCAGGGACGATGTGGGTACTGTCCTTCCCTACGAGGAATTTGATGCGATCGTAGAAGGAGCGCAGATTCTGTGAGGACACGGGGGCCTGCGTCTCCTGGATGATGTCCACGGGGTCGGGCGAACCGAGGCACAGAGCATTTACGTGACACTGGGGCTGTAAGCAGCAATCAGGGTCCATGCAGTCCACCAAGCCATCTGTGGGAAGACCAGAGGGTATCACGGATTTATTATGGGTGGGCCCCAAAACTCATGGGTTGTAAGTGGAAAATCTGGGACTGAAACCCAATTCTTTTGACTTTAAAATCTAGGACTCTTTTCAGTATAATATGTAACCATACAACATATAACTAAATCTATAATTATAACAGGGCCACTAGGTGGCGCCATAGTGCACCGAGTGCCGGGCCTGGAGTCAAGACGTCTCATCTTCTTGAGTTCAAATCTGACCTCGGATACTCATAGCTAGGCAAGTCATTTCACCCTCTTTGCCTCAGTTTCTTCATCTGTAAAATGAGCTGGAGAAGGAAATGATAAACCACTCCAGTATCTTTCCCAAGAAAGCCCCAGAAGGGGTCCCATAGAGCCAGATAAGACTGAAATGACTCAATTACAATGGAAACTGAGACTCAAAGTGATTAAAAAACCTGCCCAAGGTTACACAATTATTAAGTGTCTGAGGCAAGACCTGAACTCTGGTCTTAATAACTCCAAGTTCCTCATTTTTATTCACTTTGCCAAATGTATATGGAGTAGGCTCGAAGTCTCAGCGAAGCTTTAAAACTTAAAAACATCATATTTGCAACCAAATACAGTAGTGATCATTTCTAGAAAATCTATCTAATGTGACAGGCAGTGTGTCCTGGCTGTTAGGGAGCCAGCCTCAGAGTCAGGACGGTCTGCGTTCAAGTCCTCTGACACATCCATCCAATAAGGGCTTTGTGACCCTGAGTAAGTCACCCAACTTCCCAATAAGGCAGGCAAGCTCCCTCCAAACCTGTGCAGAGCACATGCCAATCTGCATCGATGGAAGGAGTTTCCTCAACGGCTGAAATCACAGATCTGGTCTTCAAAAATAAACTTTTTTTTTTTAAATTAAAAAGTCCTACATGAAACAGGGCAGTGTTAACCTAGAGGGAGGACTCTAGGGGTGACCGTCCCAGGACTCTGACCTTAGCTTCTACCTGTTGAACATTTTTATCCATGACTCGGATGAAGGTGTCGATGAAATGTTTCTCATGTCTGGATGACACAAAGTTGAGAACAAAAGGGAACACGACCGATGACAGAATCAGGGTCGAAAAAGACATGAATAGAAACTGACAAGTTATAATTTAATAGGGATTGATGCGAATTCTTGCACTTGGGAAAAAAAATAACTCTATAAAGGATGGGGTAGGAGTGAGGGAGTGAGTGGGAAGTAGTTTATATGAAAAGGACTGGGGAACCCTAAAAATTGGCAACTCTAGATATGAGTCAGGGTTGTGAGGAGGAAGGCAAAAAAGCTAATGTAATTCTAGCATGTCTCCAGACACATAGGGTCCAGAGCAAGGAGAGCGATGGTCCTATAGTATTTGCCCGGGTCAGGTCATAGCTAGAGTATTTCCCCCCAGTTTTGCCCCATTTTGAGGGGGCAGTGATGATCCTGGCATATATCTAGAGGCAGATGACTAAAAGAATGATCACATGCCATTAGGAGGAACAACTGAAGGAACTGGGGATGCCTAAGCTGGAGAAGAGCAGACTAGGGGGGATACTGCTCTATTCAAATACCAATCAATGATCAATCGATTTATTATCTGAAGGGTTTTCATGAAAAGAGAAATGACTTAAACTTGTTCTCTTGGGATCTCATCAATGGAACTAGGACCAACGGACAGATTTTACAGGGAAGCAGATTTTGGCTCAAGAGAAGGAGGAATTTCTGAACAACAAAATGGAATGGACTGTATGTATGGTGATTTATATTTATAGTAATTTCTCCATGATTCTAAGTATTAAGAGAAGAATTGAGGATGGTTGGTGATGTTAAAGACAAAATGAATGATTTGTGTAAGACTGCTCACAAATCTAAAATATTCATAATTCCATGATAGCTCTATTTTAATAGATAGAATAGTAACAGCTAGAATTTGTATGGCTCTTTAAAGTTTGCAAAGTGCTTTACAAATATTGTCTCATTTGATCCTCACAACAATCCTGGGAGGCAGGTGCTGTTATTATCCCCTACTTTAACAGAAGAAGAAAGAGGCAAACAGAAGTTAAGTGCCTCGTCCAGGGTCACACCACTACTAAGTGTCTGGGGTTGGATCTGAACTGGGGTCTTACTGACTCCAAGGTCAGCACTACCCAACACACCACCTAAATGTTCATGTGACTCATTAAAACAACGACTAGTTATTATAAGTTATCTATTTTTAAAAAGGAGCTAGGATATGAAACAAGATTTAAAAGAATTAAACCAACTAGGTACAATACATAGCTCCTTCTCTAGATTGTTATCTGAGACTGCTTAACTTAATCTAGCTTTCTGAAGCCTGAGAAGAGTTTATTAGAAGTTCTTCTCAGGATCTGAAGACTCTGTTGGCCATTCTCATTCTGGAGTAGCTACTTTGGGGATTCTGCAGGATAGTCTGCACCTTACAGTCCCCTTTAAATATCCAACACTTTTACTTAACAAGTATCCTAATTAGTCTAACTAGGACTCTTTTTATGTGCCTTACCAGAAACTGAAAGTTGAGGCTCCCTATTCTTCCTGAGTTCCCTAAATAAAGAATTATTTGCAAAGTCTCCTTATGATATGACTCTTTCTCCATCCTTCAATCTGAAAGTTTCCTTGACAATTCTTTTTTCCTGGGGCAGCTAGGTGGCGCAGTGAATAGAGTACCAGCCCTGGAGTCAGGAGGACCTGAGTTCAAATTTGGTCTCAGACACTTGACACACTTACTAGCTGTGTGACCTTGGGCAAGTCACTTAACCCCAATTGCCCTGCCTTCCCCCTCCAAAAAAAAAACACAAAAGACCCAAAACAAACAGACAATTCTTTTTTCCTTTTTCACCCCTTCTTTTCTTGTTCATTTGCCTCAGGCCTTACTTTTCTAATCTCTATTGATCCATCCAGATTTAGCTTCTCCATGAAGTTCCCTTCTCCATAAAGTCTTCCCAGATTAACAGGAAGTCATCTTTCTATAGTGTGAATGATCTCTGCTCCTCTCATCCCACCTTTCGTATTCCGCTTTGTGTTCTAATTCACGGTGCATTTGTCACATTTCCCCCAACCCCCACCTTTGTGAATATGAGGTTATCTATCTTATTCTTCTTTGTATTCAAACCATAAAATGGCTTCGAGGTAGGAGGCACTTAGTCCATGCCTAGTAAATAAATGAACGAGTGGCTTATTTTCTTAGTTGTTTTCCACAAAGCAGGTAGGAGTCATGCACACGTATACTGTCCAATGAAGCATCAGCTAGAGGAACATGGTACACATCTACCGCTCTGCTCTCTTTAAATTATTTTCATGCTGTAGCTCAGCCAAGATTACAGCTTCAGCTGAGATGAAATCACCCATGAGCCACGTTGCAGAGACTGACCACAACCTGCTCCCCCTTCCTGGCTCTGTCTCTGCAGAAGCCCTCAGTGGGACTGAGGCACAGAGGCCAGGAGATGAGAAGGTACTCGGCGTTTCTGTAAAACTGGCATCTGTGCATTTCAGGATGAGGTGTCCGCTCCCCCTCCCCCCAGAGTACAGCTCAGTAAATGTATGAGGTTCTATGTACCAAACACACATGACAGCTTGGAGATACAACATGCTTCCCTGAGTTAAATGGGGATTCGGACACTCTAATTTACGGCTTCTGCTCTCAGGGACCCATCCTTCTTCTACATATGATCCTTATGCATATCACTTAACCCTTCTGGGACTCATTTTTTTTAAAGAGAACTGCTGTTCACAGAATGCTAAAGCTGGAAGGAACTTGAAACGCAGAATGTTAGAGCACCAAACACAGAGTGTCAGAGCTGAAAGGGACCTGACAACAGACGCCCACGGACCTTTAGAGTGTAAAGGGGCCTTGATCATCACATACTTCATAGACTTCCAGATGCTCACATCTTATCCAACCCAACCTCTAAGACCCCTCTACAGCTTCAGCTAGAAGACCACCAGTGACGATCACTTGCCAAAGGTCACACAGAAAATAAATGGGAAAGAGAGAGCTTTTTGGCCTTCCTAATAGTACTTCAAAGAAAGTTTGTATGGAGAGTGCTTTCCTCGCTTTGTGAGGAAGGTAGTATATTAACCCCATTTTACAGATGAGAATACTGAGGTTCACCAAGGCTATGGAGGTGGCTATTGGAAACAAGTAGGATCTGAATAGACATCTGAAATCCCTTGGAGTGGGCAACATAAGGATGAGCCTGATAAAGGAGGCAGCAAAGGTATGACAGTGGATAGGCAGGTTTTCAGTAGGTGGAGATGAGGGGGAAGACATTCCTGGTACAGGGAGTTGTACTTTTCATCTCCCCAAACAACCACCCTGAAGGTCAGAGACAAGCGATTTCAAACTTGTTCCCTTCCCATCCCACACCTGCTGCCTCAGCCTTTTGGTTGGTCTCACCCCACAGACTGCAAGGTTGACCAGTTTTCATTCTGGCCTTAAATGAGGAGGTGGAAATGGGTGGTCTCTGAAGCCTCTCTCCCCTCTAAATCCTTACGCTCTATTTTCTAACATTTTATGTTCTAAAGTCCTTTCCAGCTCTGAGATTCACAGGATTATAGAATTATAGAGATGGGGTGGGAAGGGATCTCACGGCCCATCTAGTCCAACACCTCCATTTTACAGATGAGAAAACTGAAGCCTGGGAGATTGAGTGCCAAGCCCGAGGTCACACAGGTAGAGACAGAAGAAGGATATAATCACAAGTCCCTGTCATTGCAGACCCATTATACTTTCCACTGTACCTCAACCTACACTCTGTGTCCTAACATTATACAATCCCTTTCAGCTCTTGCGTTCACTCTAAGATTAAATCACTGGTGGCCGGAGCCTCCAGCTCTTTGCTGACCAACTGGTAAACTCTCAAAGTCATCCCCTAAAAATTTCCAATCCTCATTCATTTGCTTATCAGGGACCAATAACTGTCCCCCATAGTGAAAGGAATCCTTCCAACATTCCCCGTCTGGGCCATTTGGAGCCCTTGGCAGTGGAAGCAATCACAATTTTCAGAAAGACCCAAAGAACTGGTTTCCTGAGACTGATTCTGAGGTAAACGAGAGCAGTCCAAGAGCTAATAAAATTTCAAATTAGCCGTGACTTTTCACGGCCTTTCAATTGTGCCAGCTGATTTAATGGTCAGCTTCTAAGTCTGCTGCAATTGAATGATGGCCCCTTGCCGCAGAATTATGGAGGGGGCCAGAAAACCTGTCGTGCATGCATCAATACTCAGATGCAAATTGCTTTCAGCTCCAACTGTAATTACGTGTTTAAGTAATGTCTGACAGGTGCTGGTTGAAAGGAAGCATGCTGGACAAGCAGGCTGGGGGAGAAGATGGAATCATATCTAAGCAGGTGGTACCTTCCCAGTCTTGGGACACACAGTGGTTGTCAGGACCTATTCTACTTTGGAAAGGAGGCATCGTGGGGATCAAAGAATTTTGAACTGGAAGGAACTCTAGTGATAATCTATTCCAACTCTAATTAGGAACGGGAAACTGAGGCCCAGGGGGAAGTGATATAGAAATAAAACACAAGTCCAGATGACACACAGAGTATGAAGGACCACTCCACTCCAACTCCTAGCATAAAGGTGATGGACTCAAAATACAAGAATATATTTTCTGAATGTGGGTAATGCCAGGATTTATTTTGCCAGATTATGCATATTTGTCATCAGTGTTTTATCTGTTGTTTTTTTTTTAACTGTTCAATGGCGGGGGGGGGATAGAGAGGGGAAGGAGGGGAGGGGGAGAGAAAGAGAATACATGCCCTTAAAAATAAATAATTAAATTTTAAAAGGTGTATATCATTACGAATCATGGCCATCTTTGTATATCCTGCCTAAGTTACAAGATAGACAATAGAACAGCAGGCATTCAAATGTGTCTGGCCACATATCTGGTACCTATTCCACTATATTAGGCTGCTTCATATCTTTGAACCCAGGAGGGCCGCCCCCTTGCCTGCCCCCGCAGTTAACGCAAACTAGTCCTAGAATCTAATCCCCAACATGGACCCTCTTTCATTTGCGGAGTTCTGCAGACCATGCACACGTTTCTCCAGACCATAATCAGCCTCAAGGAGACAGGCAGCAGATATGTATCGGGTACCTACCTACTGGACACACAGCGGTGGGCTGGATTCTAGGGAGAGTGTCCTCCCGGCTTTTGTTACCATCTGCCAGGATGACTGCAGAAGAGTTCCCTAACTGTTCTCCCTGACTCTAGGCTCCATACTCCCTCCCTCTCCTAATCCATCCTGCATCTCCTATGTATCTTAATGTAAACCCCTTATCACATCACTCTTCAGCTCAGAAATCATCAACGGATCATTCTTATCCATCAGGGGAAAACATCCCAGCTCGTTCTGCCTGACATTCAAGACTCTCCAGAATCGGGCGTCACCTTGCCTTTCCAAACTGATCTCACTCCACTCTCCTCTGCAGATTTTATCCTCCAGACAAACCTGCAGCTTTCCTGACCCTTTGTCCACATCTATGTCTGGAACGCCCCCTCTTCCTTCTCACTCCCCATCTCCTACCGCTGAAATTGTACCCATCTTTCCAGACTCAGCTCAAATACCACCTCTTCCAGGAAGCTTTTCCTTTGTCTCCCCTATCTCTCCCTCCCCCTAGTAAAAAAAATGATCTTTCCTTTCTCTGATTCAAAAAACTGTAACTGACCTTGTTTTATTTTGTATTGCAGTATGATAGGCGACAGGCAGGCAACCAGTATTTATTAAGTGCTTCCTATGTGAGAGCATTCATTTAATAAATATTTGCTGGATACGTAATGAAGCATCAAGGTGGTAAGCAGACAAAGCAATGAACTTGGAGTCAGATAGGCCTGAGTCAAAATCCTGCTTTAAACACTTACTAACTGTGTGACCCCGGCCAAGTTGTTTCATCCCTATTTGCCTCAGTTTCCCCATCTGTAAAATTGGGAAAACAATAGTCTCTACCTCACAGGTTGCTGTAAGGATCGAATGAGATAAAACATGCAAAAGGCTCTGCAAACCTTGAAGTGCTATCTTTGTGGCTGTTCAGTTGTTTCTGACTCTTCGTGACTCCATTTGGAGTTTTCTTGGCAAAAACACCATAGCATTCTTTTAAAAGTAAAATCTGTATCCTTGGCTTCTAGTGAAATTCCTGGCACTTAAGAAAGGTATCATGAGGCATTTAATAAAGGTTTGCTGATTAATTCTAAAGAGGTAGGTCAGCATCCTGGGGTAGGGGTGTGCGTGTGTGTGCGTGCGTGTGTGTGTGTGTGTGTGTGTGTGTGTGTGTGTGTGTCCATACGCAATCTAACAACAGCACTGTATTCATTCATTGCTCATTCATTCAAAGAATCACAGAGATTATTTAGCTCAATCATCCCATTTTTCAGAGGAGGAAAAAGAGGTCCAGTGAGTAGAAGGCACTTGTCCATGGTCACACAGATATTACGTGGGAAAACTGGACCCTGAACCCAGATTTTCTGACTCTTAAATTCAGTCTCTTTATATTACTTTATACACACTGAAGCTTAGTATATTCCAGATCCTCCGGGTGGATGCTTCAACAAATAAGAGACAGCATTTTCCCTAAGGGAACTTACATTCCAGGAGGGATCATATGTTTTGATTCAAAATTGGCTCCACCATCCACCTTGTGACCTTGGGCAAATAATTTAATCTTACTGAATCCTAGTTTCCCCATATAAAAAATTGGGCCAATGATACACCACCTGCCTCGAAGGGCTGCTAATCCTGATAAGTCTTGTTTCCATGGAACTTAAAGAGTTGACAAAGAACTTTCAGATATATGATCTAGGGCAGACTGAGTAGTCTGTGGATTGTTCCAGATTTTCTTCTTCCTGCCCACATTTAAGACATTTTCACTGCTTATTAGTATCTTTGCTACAGAGAGTAACCACATGTGCAAACAACACACATGGTACTAGTTTGGGCTTTTTGAGAGTGACATTCAGGAACCGTGTGGGACAATGGGTGAGCTCTGGCAAACCCAGATGCGGTCACCTACACTGCCTGCCACTTCTGACCACTGAAATCCTCTGAGGCCCAACTTGGGTGCCATGAAAACTTACTTAATCCTCCTGGTTAAAAACTCCTGCCTACCTACTCAAATACTCTTCTATCATTTTTTTCCCCTAGACCTCACCTGTGTCCTTGGTACATTCCACTTTCAAGCATATATTAAAGGAAATGGAGATATTTGGTGTGAGGAAGAGAAGTCTTAGCTAGGCTATAACAGCTGCCTTCCACTGCTTGAAAAGTTGTCATGAGAAAAATGGATTTCACTAGTTTGGGTTGGCCCCAGAGAGTAGAATTAGGAACAGTGTTGGGCATGGCAGGGAGTGGGGAAAATAAAGGGGAAAGTATGAAGGGGGATATTGAAGAGAAGATTTTGGCTCAAAAAGAATGAAAAACACCCAGAGAATTCCAAAAGAGGCAACATGGGTAGGCTGATGCCTTGTATCATACTTTATTTCTGTATAAGTTGGATTCCTACTAATGGATTTCAGGTCTTTGGGGGCAGCAATCATGTGGTTTCTTTAATCCCCAATGTCAAGGACTGGGCCTTGTATACAGAAGGACTTTAATATGTGCTTTTTGAATGGCTTAACTTTGATGTCTGAAGATGCTCCTACTTTAAGGGGAGGACATAATGAAAAGATGTCATGAGGCAGCAGTAAAAAAATCACTCGACTTGGAGCCAGATCAGGGTTAACTGTGCCACTTATTAGCCATCATTTTAGTTCTGTCTCTGACATAGTTTAGCTGTGTGACCTTAGCCTCTCAGCACCCTAGGCAATATTCTAAAAACAAATCGCTGATCTGCATTGGTAAAGGGAGTTTGTAGAGGGGGAGATTTCTATATGGTTTAGCACGGTGTGTGCGCACAGAGGTGATGCTTAATAAATGTTTACTGATTGATTGATTATACCATTGAAATCATAGGTCTGGATCAGGGCTATGACTGCTGGGGGCAGACCTCTCGGGGGAAAGAGAACTTTATGGGATACAAGGTTGGCTTGGAGGAGGGTCCTGAGGACATCACTCCACAGTGAGGAAACAGTAATACCCTTAGTGTGACATCTGGGATGGCCACTTCCAGGGTGCATCAGGTCAAGTCAAGAGGCATTTATTAAGTACTTCTGATAGCCCAGGCACTGTATTAAGTGCTAGGATTTAACATATACAATTCAAGAAGAGACAGTGTTAGTATTAGGCCAACCCTTGTTGGCCCATCCCTATTTACATGACTATCTGCTTCCTAATCCTCCCCCTCCAAAATGCTCAATTAGGTTCACTTTGGGATGAGTTCTCTATGCTAAGTCTCAAGAACTGCCTGATAGCAGCCGAGGATGATCCTTCCTAACCCTTATACTACCCTCAGCTCAACATCCTCCCTTAAAAGGAGGGCTGGTCATTTATTCACTGTTGTCTGAGGGATCTGCGGCATAATGGGAGCAGATTCACAAATAATTATGAAAAATGGGCCCTCAGATGGAGGAGATACATCTTGTGGGGAACGCATACATCAGGAAGCCAGCACAGGCGGCTAAGGAGTCTAGAAGTCATAAATAGGTCTTGATTATACGTTAGCTTTGCTTTTAAGACATTTCCTTGGTGGGGGTAAGCTGAATATGAATGATGGTAGCTATTGACCTTTATGCAACAAGCTCTAAAACCTTGAAGGAATAGCAACTAATATATTTGCTGTTTTTCTAGGAGGCTGAATTAGGAAGCCAAGAAGTTAGTTTCTTTTCCACCACCCCCCTTTTTTTTTCTTCCCCTCTCACTTGAGGCCAGTCAATTAAAAACCACAGGTGACTGTGGAGGAGAAATCAAAGCAGCTGCTACAAGGTGATGTGTGAGGTGGGCTCTGAGAGAACTTCTAGGGGAGATTTCATCGCCATCAGGGCCAGTCGGCATTTCCCTTTTGGCCCCTGGAACACAGTGACTTCACTAACATCTGTTTTACCACACCTGGTCACAAACTCTTTACATTCCAGAGTCCCAGAATCTCAGTGCTGAAAGGGCACTCAAAGGCCGTCTGGTCCAACCTGGAACCAAACAGGAAGCCAGTCTGCAACATCTCCAACACACGGATTTGTATTTATTCTCTTTATACTTATCTTGTATACACTTATCTAGGCACTTGTTGCCTTTCCCGTTAAAGTATCATCTCCTTGAGAGAAGGAAATGCTTCATTCATTGCATCTGTACTCCTAGAACTAAGCACAGTGCCCCGCATATAGTTGGTGCCTAATAAATGCTTGTTATTTCGCTGTTATTTCTTGATCCAACTTTTCACATTTGAACTCCTTTGCTAGGGAGCCCAATGCCTCCTGGGGAAGCTCATTCCAGTCTTGGACACCTTTAATCAGCAGAAATTTGTCCACATATTGAGTCTAACTGTTTCTCTCTAATTTTCACCTAATCCCTTTAGTTGTATCTCTGAAGCCAAGTAGAAGCTGAATTTCTCTTCCAAAAAATGTCATGTCTTCCCTTCCCCCCTCAATCTTGTTCCTTTCAATCATGTCTCATGTGACACGGCCTCCAGCCCCCTCACCACACTCCTCATCTCCTTCTGGAAGTACTCTCATTTATCAATGCCCTTTCCAGAATATGGTACCCAGGAGTACTCCAGATGTGGGTTAATTAGAATGGGCAGGGAGAGTGGGATTTGTGGGTGGGGAAGCTCACTTTGTAATTTGGTTCTTGACCTAAAGGAAGAAAGGGAAAAACTCTGAGCAGGTGTGTCTATGATTTCAGAACCTTCCCTGTGCCTGGAATAGAGGCCTAGGGCCATGTCTCCAAGAGGGTTTTTTCCCAGAGTCATGTGATTTGGGGAATCTGAGGAGAAAATGGTAGAGATCTCCAATGTATCGTGTTTAAGTTCCTAATATTCAGCATCCTGAAGAAGAGCCATCTTTGTGCTTTCACAGAGGGAGACAGGGATTTCTCAGGGATTACTTACTAAGGAACCATCAGGAATGCAATGAATGAATTCCCATGCCACTTATGGAATGTCACTGCTGTAAGGGGCCTCAGAACACAGACCATTAAGAGGTGAAATGGACCTTAGAATGTAGAATGCTGGCGCTAAAAGGGGCTTTAGAACACAGAATATCCGAGCTGGAAGGGGCCCTAGAATATATGATTGTTAGGTCCTAAGAACACAGGGCAGCTGGGTGGTGCAGGGGATAGATAGTGTGTTGGGCCTTGATTCAGGAAGACTCATCTCTCTGAGATCAAAACTGGCCTCACACTTCCAAGCTGTGTGACCCTGTGCAAGTCACTTAACTCTGTTAGCCTCAGTTTCCTCATCTGTAAAAGGAGCTGGAGAAGGAAGTGGAAAAACACTCCAGTATCTTTGCCAAGAAAACCCCAAATGGGGTCACAAAGAGTCAAACATGACTGAAACAACTCAACAACAACATAAAAGAATGCAGAATGTTAGTGCTGAAAAGCACCTTAAACATAAGAATGTGAGAAGACAGAATATACAATGTCAGAGCTGAAAAGGACTTTAAAGGTCATCTTAATCCAAGCCACTTATTTGACCAAACAGAGAATCTAAAGCCGAAGAGGTGAACTAACTGATTTTCCCAAGACCAAAGGCTGGTAAACAGGAACAGGTACCCAAGTCTTCATGTTACCAGCCCCTGTTCCTTTACTGTTGCCCTCTGGCCTCAACCCCTACCCAATTCAGTTTCTCAGGGGTGTGAGGAAATTGAAGACAAAAACCCGAAGCGCTATTCAAATATTTAACCACATCTACCACGTGGTGGCTTAGTCTTAAGCTTTGTTGTTACCTCCACAGATGCAGAGAAATTAGAGAACATGAGACCTAGGAGGGCCCTTAGAAATGACCAACTTTAACCCCCTTATTTTATAGAAGAAGAAATTGAGGTTCAGAGAGAGGAAATGTTTGAGTCAGGTCACACTAAAGTTAGTTAGTGACAGAGTCGGGATTTGAACCCAGGTTTGCTGCCTCCAAATACAGAGCTCCTTCCCTAAGCTACGCTTGGATCTCAATAAATACCCTTTGGTCTGGAAGGCTCATAAATTTAGCTGGTACATTATGAATTCATTTTTATGGCTTCAGGAAATCGGAAAACATACCTGCTGTGACCCATGAGAAAACGGGATATTACTCATTTCCTCATTAGGAAAAGATTCTGAGGAGCATGGAAGTTAACTGAAAGAAGAGAGTAAGAAAAGAGCAAACCCTAGGCCTTGTAACGTTTGCCTTCCACCACAAAGAAGCACCTTAGAGGTGACGTACCTTTGTCATTCCACAGCGGGGGAAGTGGAGGCCCAGAGAAAGAAAGTGTCTTGTACAAAATCAGATAAACAGAAAATCCAAGATTCAAACCTGAGTCCTTGGGACTCTGAATCTGGTGCTCTTTCCAATGGATCATGCTCTTTCTTTTCAGAAAAGAATCCTACAAATCTTGATAAAGTATTAATAACAGAAAAAACAACAAACATTTCCACTCTATCTTTATCCGGACGGCTGGGACAGGGGTGTGGTAAAAGCACTTCTTCCCCCTCTATCAGGCAGATAGGCAGACTTGGCCGAAAAGCTCCATTAAAAATCTAACATCTTTCTGCTGGACATGACTGAGGGATTTCAGGGCGTTTCGAAATGCCATGTATAGAACCGAAAGGGACCTTCAAGGTTATCTAACTGGGGTTCATACCTTTAAAACAATATTTTGATAACTGTCTTTCAATATAATTGATTTCCTTTGTAATTTTATGTATTTTATTTGATGCATTTAAATGCATTGTTATGAGTGTGGGTGCACAGGTTTCATCAGAGTGCCAAAGGGGTCCATGACACAAGAAAGGTTTAAGAACCCCTGATTTAGTTCAACTTTCTCATTTTAAAAGAATAAGAAAGTGGTCCAGCGAGGAGCAGAGATGGACTCAAGGCAACATGATGAGTTATTGGCAAGACAACTCTTGGGGGAAGAATGTTCTCTTTTGGGCTGACTCTGCCGTGAACAGACTGCCACTTCTTAATGGGCCACTCACATTTCTTTACAAACACATTTTAATCACTGGAGCAGACCCCAAGACAAATCTGTTCTATCTAAACAGTGAAGCCCATTTCGAAGGCTCTTCCAGCATGTAGGTCTGGAAGGATGACATTTGAGGGGAGACCCTTCTGTTAGGTTTGGGGGTAAAGAAGCTTCAAGAAACTTGACCTTGATTCCTAAAAGAATCCAATTTAATCCAAGAGAAGCAACATAGCCATGAAGGAGACTGACAGTTTCAACACCTGGCTGATGTGACTGTTAGCAGAAAAATTTCTTTGGAAAAATCAAATTTTCCAAAATGAAGACTTGTCAAAAATGTGGAAAATAACCTGTCTTAGGAACTAGTGAATGCCCTGTCACTTGGAGTAGGAAGCTGGAGTCTTGGAGTAGAAATTGTATGGCCAGCTATTGGGAGGTTGTAAAAAGGATTCGTAGCTTTGGTAAGGGTTGGACTAAATGACCTCCAAGGGTTGTTTTTGTTCGGTCATTTCAGTCATGTCTGACTCTCTATGATCCCATTTGGGTTTTCTTGGCAAAGATTCTGGAGTGGTTTGCCATTTCCTTCTCCAGCTCATTTAACAGATGAGGAAACTGAGGCAAACAGGTGACTTGCCCAGGGTCACACAGCTGATAAGTGTCTGAGGTCAGATTTGAACTGATGAGGATGAATCTTCCTGATTCCAAACATAGTGTTCTATCTACTGCACTGCTCAGCTCTAATACTCTACATTCCAGAATGCTTTCTAGTTTTAATGCTCTGTTTTAATATTCCTTTTAATTCTAATTTAATTTTAATTCCAGCTCTAACTTTCTACCTTCTAACATTCTGCATCCTCTAAAACATTTTAACTAAGATGTTTTCTAACTTTAACATCCCATGCTCTTTCATTCAGTCCTAACTTTCCATGTTCTGTAGCCTCTTTCTAGGTCTAATATTCTATGTTCTATGTTTTCTTTCACCTCTGATATTCTACGTTCTAAGATGCCTTCTAGCTCTAACATTCTGTGTTCTAGGGTTCTAGGATCTTTCAAGGGCCCCTCTCACTCAACCCTAGGACTCTATTACCCTGAGCAACCATTTATGGCAGAAAGGTATACTCATTTCATTTTTGCTGTGTTCAGACCTTACAGGAAAAGGGAGCTTGGGAAAATTAGTCTGCAAGTATACTTTGTCATAGGCATCGCAGAATGAATCAATTAGTCTCTTTGCAACCCTATGTCTTCTCCAAGTTGTGCGTGCATGACAACCCACTCCACAGGTGGGCTGCAGCAAGCCAGACTCATCCAGCAATCGGGGGGCTCCTGAAATAGAACCACTGCATAATGCATAACCATGTCAGGGGGGGTCACTCTGGGGAGCACAGCTTCCTCTCAATACACATTTTGTAAAAAAATTTTTTTTTTTACCGTTCTCCATAATAAATTCTCTGACTCCATTCGCACGGCTTGCCAAACCTTTATATGCTGCCTGAAACACAATATTTTTAAAGGTCAATTTCTCTCTTGCCTTTTATCCTGTGAAACACTATATGGGAACAGGCTGCCAGGTGACTAAATTATATCATTTTATGAGAACTCTCAATTTCAGGAAGGGAATGGGGGGCTGGGGGGAGGGCTGGAGAGATATCTTGATTCTCAGTTTGCCTGAAATTTCCTTTCCCAGGCTGACCCCATAAATTACTCGTAATGCAGCCTTATGATTGCGTCTCATGGGCCCCACAGCGTTTGAACTCCATGGAAGAGGTTACCACATCTCAAGGCTGCTGCAAACTTGTTCTCAAATACAGTCTGATTGACTCAAATTCCAGTCGACTGTTTTTTTCTCCTCTTAAACACAGTGACCGTGAAACTGAGTCATGACAGAAAGTTGTGATTTGGAAAACACTCATGTTTAAGGGCATATATGACAACAAGGCCCCACCTGCTCTTTCCTTCCACACTGGCAATAAAGGAAAATGCTTTGCAACCAAGGTATTCTAAGGCTAGGAGTACTTGAGACCTGAGTCTGAATCATAGGTCTGCCCCTTAGTAGATGAATCACTCTACTGATCCTCAGTTTCCTCTTCTGTAAAATAAAAAGGAAACACTTTGTAAATTATAAACTACTACAGAAATATCAGTTAGTAGGTGTGATAAATTCCAAAGAATCCTGGGTCAAAGGACCCAGAGGTGAGGCATTTGACTATGAAATCCAAGTTTAGTAAATGGCTCTTTAGAGTGATGGTGACCTGGGGCAAATGACTTAACTTCTCCGGACCTCAGCTTCCTCATTTGTCAATAAAGTTGCTGAACCGGATGACCTCTGAGGTTCCTTTCATCTCTAAATCTGAGATCCCGAGCCTCTGCTTCACTTCCAGATTTCTTTATATCAGCGCTTACTCATATCAGGGTTTCTCAAACTCTGTTCCACATGATATGAAAAGGGGATCTGAGAGAAAATGTTGACACTCTCTGAAATAGGAAATTATCATTCATTCTGGTGATAATGGTATTTGCCCTCCCACTGTACAGGGTTGTTGCAAGGCTAGCACTTTAGAAACTGCAAAGTGCTATAAAAATGGTAGTAATTGTCTGTAGCCTCTGAGCATGATCTTCAAGACGGATTTCACTTTCCTGATTCTCGCTCTGTCACGAATAAGTGACTATGGGCAAGTCAATTCACTTTTATGGGTTTCAATGTCTTCCTCAGTAAGGTAAAGAGATGGGACCAGATGCAAGTCAATTTAACAAAACCAAACAAAACATTTCATAAGTACCTACTCTGGGTAGGGCTCTGGGGATACATAGACAAAATCTCAAATATATGCTGCCCTCAAGGAGCTTATATTCTATTGATGAATTCCATGGTCTTTCTTTCTCAAATGGTCCATGACTTTATGATTCAAAGTGCATATATAAAATCCCAATGGAGTTTATTCTCTACCAAAGACACATTAGGGTATTATGAATAGCTAAGCACATGGTAGTATTCCTCCAAACAACCTTACATAGATATAGAAGGAATTTTTATTTTTTGTTTTTAAAAATGGGTCTCCCTCAATTATCCAGGCTGGAAGTACAGTGGCTACTTGTGGTCTGATCTCACTGCTGATCAGCACAAAAGCTTTGACCTGCTCAGTTTCTAATCTGGGTCAACTTGCCCCTTTTCAGGTAGCCTGGTGGCCCTCTGCTCCCAGAAGTTTAATCATATTGATACCAGACTTAGCATAGACACTTGATCATCTTTAACCCTGCTGCAGCTCAAAACTCCCGAGCTCAAGGGCTCCACCAGCCTGAACCTCACTCTCACCCTCATCCGCTCCATTCCCCACCAAACGGAGATTACAGGCATGTAGCACTAGACCCAGTGGAAATTTTACACACACACACACACACACACACACACACACACACACACACACACACACATACGTATATATATATACATATTTAAATCTGGCTTGAGGAAGCAAAGATCACTTCTTGCCTTGAATGAGCTGTCTTATTACTGATTTTCTAATCAATGGACATGGTAGATGGTAGATGATCACTCATCCAAGGGGATTCCTGTTCCAGGAGGAGTTAGACTAGATGACGCCCCCCTTCCCCGATCCTTCTAGCTATGGAATTTTAAGATGCTATGAAACATTGAAAACATTTTCATTTTAGAATGAATTATATCAACTTAAAAGTAATAACTAAGTGAGCCATTTTCTAACATATATAAGATTTTAGACACAGAAAGGTTTTTATAAACCATCTGGTCCAAGTTCTTCCTTTTACAGATAAGGAAACTATCAATCAATCAACAAAGATTTATTAAGCTCTTACTATGAGCCAGGCATTGTGCTAAGGCCTGGGGACACAAACAGAGGCAAAAGACAGTCCCTGACCTCAAGGGGCTGACCGTTTAATGGGAGAGACAACAAACAACCACGTACAATCAAGCAATACACAGGACAAAAAAGAGATAATTAACAGAGCGAAGGCACTGGAATTAAGAGAGGTTAGGGGAGGATTTTAGTTGTGACTTAAAGGAATCCAGGGAAGCCCAAAGAGACGACAGAGGTCACAGAGTTAATAAATTGGAGGGCCTACAGCTGCCCAGGGCTCTATCAATCAATTGATCACATTTATTAAGCACCTACTATGTCCCAGGCACTATGCTAAGTGCTGGGGATAAGAAAAAAAGAGGCACAAGATGGTCTCTCAACTCCCTGTCTAATCCATATTGCATTCCATTGCCTATCCCTTGCTTTTAATTGTTTGTCTGGGATTATTTGGCACAAGCTTTGCTAACCCTCCAACCATGGCTATATACACTTCTTGGGCAAATCTCTTGCCTTCTCCATGCTTCTATTTGTAAAATAAATGGGGTGCTGGAATAACTGATCTTCCAAGTCCTTTCTAGCTCTGACATTCTATGTTCTAAAGCCCTTGCTGACCCCGGCATCCTACCTTCCATGTAACCAGTCAGTCGACAAACATTTCTTAACACTGCTACGTACCAGGGATTGTGCTAACAGCCAGAGAAACAAAGGAAGACAAAATGCAGCCTCTAATTGCAAGGAACTTGGCGTCAACATACAAACAATCTATGTACAGGATAAATTAGACATAATCACAGCGGGAAGGCAGGAGAAGAGACTGAGAAAGGCTTTTCCCTGAAGGCAAAAATCCTTTGGCTGCAAATTGAAGGGAGCCAGGCAATCTAGGAGGGCGAGATGAGGAATGAGAGCATTCTAGGCAGGGAGGACAGCCAGAGAAAATGCAGAGTTGGAAGATGCCTGAATGTTCCTAACTGCTCTGGCATTCTGTGTTCTAAGGTTCCTTCTAGGTGTCATCCTCTATATTTGCATGACCCTGCTAACTCTGACTCGTTACTTTCTGTGTTCTAGGACTCTATGGATTGATTAATGGCCTTGCTGATTTTCACATTTTACGTTCTAAGGGCTGTCTGTTCTCTGACATGCCCCAATTATGTTTTCTTCCACTTTTGACAGTCTGTATCTAATAATCTATAAGGCTCCAGGAGCCTTCCTCTGAAGCATGAGCATTTCTACCAACATGGGGCAGCTAGTGGTTAGAGCACTGTGCCTGGAGTCAGGAAGACCTGAGTTTAAATCCGGCCTCAGATGTTCACTAGCTGTGTGACCCTGGGCAAGTCACTTACCCCTATTTATGCCTCAGTTTCCTCATCTGTAAAATGAGCTGGAGAAGGAAATGGCAAACCATTCTAGTACCTTTGCCAAGAAAACCCCAAATGGGGTCGCAAAGAGTCGGACATCACTGAAATCCCTTTCCCACAAGTTAGTCGCTCTCCAGAAAGGTGAATTTACTGGTAGGGGGTAGTGGTGGTGGCGGTCTTCTCCCATCCCATGCTGCTTCCATTGTGTCAACAGCTGGATCTCTCTCATGTTGACTGTGTCCAGCTTTCCTGGGGCCTGGATCAGACTCTTCCTCTGAGGTGTGGGGGTCGCCCTTTCTCATATGAGTGTTGAGATTTTAGGACTGAATGGGTTTACCCCCCCGACACACACCCCTGCCGTGGTGACTTATTACTGTTACTATCAGCTGTAAATAGTTTAAAAAAAAGAAGATGATGAATAAACTGGTATCTGGTTTCATTCATGGGAACGAATGACCTTTGTTTCATGACTTATGCTCTTGGCCCGGCAGGGAAGAGGGGGAGAAGCTGTGTTTTCCCTATATTTATTCAGATCATTTGGCTCCATTTGCTTCTCCAGATGTGAAACAGCTTGCTTGAGGCTTCAGAGAAAAGACCTGGGAACCTGGGGATTGAAGACTCACACAACAGTATAGAGTTTACTTCCCCTCATTCTAGAATATTTTTAGAGAATTTGGGGTCCTGCTAGAGTGAATGACACGATGGCTTTCACTAGTTACAATGACAATAGCAAACATCTATGTGGTGCTTTACATATTATCTCATTTCACCCTCACAACAACCCTGAGAGAGGTACCTTTTTAATCTCCATTTCACAGATGAAGAAATTGAGGCTAAACCCCAACATTCTGGGGAGGCCTTTCCTAGCTGTCGTCACCCTCTCCTCACCTAGTGCCTTCTTCTCTGAGACTGCCTTCCAGCTGCTCTGTATGTGTGCTTCACGTGGTTTACATGTGGTGTCCCCTGTTATAATGTCCAAGCAGAGACAAAGTAAAATGGAGAGCTGACTGGGCAGGGTTTAACTGAGGAAACTTTCTAGATCAGAGTCAGCCTGAACCAGTTTAAAATGGAATTGGGAAATGTTTAATAAAATAAATAAAAATACAACACAATGTAGATACTGTGAATTTGTGGTTTTCTAGGTCAAAATGCTGTCCTAAGGACGTGTTTTATTTGAGTTTGGTGATACTGATCTAGGTAACTGGGGGTGGTATGGAGAAGACTGAATTATCCAAATTGGTTAGCTGCCTATGGCTAAGATCAACATTATCTGGATAATGTGGCCCACTCTCCACTCCACTGTGCCTGGAGCCATGGTTCATACTTATACTCTTCTCCTGGCTACTTGGAGTTTTGGAATGGGGCTTACCAGGCCTCTTCTGTTTGAAAAGGAAGCACCCAACATTGCTGTTCTCTCAAGACTTACCACCTCTTAAACTGACCCTAACAGCACAAGGTCCAAAGTAGGGGAAGTGATAGTCGCATTGGCCTCTTCCCTGGGATCATGTTCCATTCTGGGCACTGTATTTTAAAAAAGATACTGACAAAGTGGGGCTTGCTCAGAGAAGGATAATAAGGATGGGTAAAGGAACTTTAAGCCATGCTACATAAGGATGAGCTGAAGAAACTAGAAATACTTAGTCTGAAGAAGAAGGGGCTTATGGATATAATAGCAATCTCTAAGTATCTGAAGGGAAGAAAGATTAGACTTTGCTTGGCTCGAGAAAGCATAACTAGGGACAATGAGTAGAAATAGCAAGGGGGCTGATTCACACTCAATGAAAGAACTTCTAACAATCAGACCTGTCCCTAAATGGGCTGCCTCAGGAAGGAGTGAGATCCCCATGCTTGGATGTGTTCAAGAAGATGCTGGATATAATTTGTTAGGGTAATTGCAGGATACCATAGGGGTCTGTCAGGGTTCTGTCCTGGGCCTTCTTCTCACCTCTCTCTCTACTACTTCACTTGGCGATCTCATCAGCTTCCAAAGATTTAATTATCTTTGGATAGATTTAAATTATCTTTAAATAAATAGATTATTTAATAATTTATTAATTAATAATGAAGATTAATTAATCATCTCTATGCTGATGATTCTCATGATTCTCAAATCGACTTGTTCTGCCCTAGCTTCTCTGCTGGCCTCTAGTCTTGTATCTCTAACCACCTTCTAGACATCTCATACTGGATGTCCAGTAGACATTTTAAACTCAACATGCCCCAGGTTGAACTCATTATCTTTCCCCCTAAACCCCTCAAAACTTCCCCATTATTGTCTGGGGCACCAACACTTTCCCATAATGCACACATCCTCAACTCCTCACTATTTCTCACCTCCCGTATCCAATCCGTTGCCAAGGCCTACAGATTTCACCATCTCTCAAATCTGCGCCCTTCTCTCCTCAGACAATATCTTCACTCTGGTGCAGGCATCTTACCACCTCATCCTTGGATTACTGCAATAGCCTACTGGTGGATCTCCTTGTCTCAGCTCTCATTCTAATTCAGTCTCCACTCAGCTGCCAGAGTGATTTTCCTACAGCGCAAATCAGACCATGTCACCCCCTACTCACTAAACTCCAGTGACTCCCTATTGCCTCAAGGATCAAACACAAAATCCTCTGGCATTTGAAGCCCTTCACAACCTAGCCTCCTCCTACCTTTCTAGTCTTACATATCACTACCTCCAGGTACTCATTAATCCCGTGACATCGGCCTCTTGGCTGCTCCACAAATGAGACACTCCATTTCTCAGCTCGGGACACTTTCTCTGTCTGTCTCCCATGTCTTGAATGCTCTCTCTTCTCATCTCCACATACTAGCTTCCTTTAGATCCCAACTAAAATCCCACCTTCTACAGGAACCCTTCCCCAACCCCATTAACTGTTCCCTATTTATCCTGTGTATAGCTTGTTTGTACATATTTGTTTCTTTAGACTGTGAGTGCCTTGACTAGACTGTCTGGACTGTCTTTTGCCTCTTCTCATACCCTTAGCTCTTAGCACAGTGCTTGGCACACAGTAGGTGCTTAATAAATGCTTAATCACTGACTGACTTAAATGCTGTGGTGGGAATGGATTTGTATTACGTGACTCTAAGTTCTCTTTCAACTCTCAGATCTGGTCATTCCCTTAGTCCTCAGTTGTTTGATACTGTAAGATAATGTCCAATATACTCTTTGTATTTAAAAACCTGTGACTCACCTATGCCCCTAGAAACTCATAGTTTAAGTATCTCCAGGATATAGATCAAACTAAGACAACTGGAAAATAACACTGCTACTACTGCTACTACTACTACTACTACTACTACTACTACTACCACCACCACCACCACCACCACCACCATTACTACTACTACTACTACTACTACTACCACCACCACCATTACTACTACTACTACTACCACCACCACTACCGCTACCACCATCATTACTATTACTATGACTTCTAAAACATTTTCTTAACTATTTTGTTTTATTATTATTATTGCATCATGAGAAAGATAAAGCAATGTAGTATGATACCTATCTGCTAAGAGGTGAGACTTGGGAATATCATTACCCAGGTAATTTTGTAGATAACTAAGGATTAGAATCTTAAACATCTCAACTGGAAACATATAACTAAGGATTAGAATCTTAAACATCTCAACTGGAAACATCTTTCAAAGAGACAATATTAGAACCCAGGGTATAACGGGATAGAATTGTAAGGCGTCCTAGGACACAGAACGCTGGGTTTGGAAGAGCCCTTAGAACAAAGAATATCAGAGCCAGAAGGAATCTTAGAACAGAGAATATTAGAAATGAAAGTAAATTTCACAACAGAATCTATCAGAACAAAGAACTCTGGAACTGAAAAGGCCATTAGCAATCATCTATTTCTACCCTCTTACTAAAGGTAACACAAATCCAAGGATGATGAACTACTGTTTGTAAAGTGCTTTTTATACATCTAAGCACTATATAAATGCCAGCTAGTACTGTTGTTGTGATTTTTATTATGCTATATGGTTTGCCAAGGTCATATACCTAATTAACCACAAACTATTTAATCCGGGTCTTCTTACTCTCTGTCCACTCTCTTTTATTAAAAGACACTAGAGTTAGTCAGCTGGAGTAATTTGCTTTTGCCACGCTTCTCTCCAGTGAATCAACATCAAAGGTCCAGCATCTTCTTCAACCACCCTTTCTGGCTAAAGGGCTGACCCTGGGCATAGTCCCTAGGTGGTTATTTGCCCCTATAGCTAAGGGGCCCAGTTGCCAGTGCCTACCTCCATCGTTGTCTTTGCTATCACCACATGCAGTTTCCATGGAGGTGTCGCAGCCCGCACCTCTCCAGCCCAGCTGACAGACACAGTGCCATCCGTTCAGGTCCAGGGTACACCGGCCATTCCCATTGCACAAACCAGGACAGCCTTCTGCAAAGCAAAAATCAAGGTTCAGAGGCGGCTATTTTAGGACACGCAAAAGAGAAGCATGATTTAAGAAACAACATTGACTAATAATCCCGGCATGAGAAACTCTTTACCTCAACCCTACAGCTCACACTGGGATAATGAACTGCAATTTCCAAAATGCTTTTCTCACAGGAATGCAAGTCTTATCACTTACATTTTATAAGTAAGGAAAATTAAGATTCAGAGAGGTCAAGTGCTCGGTTCCTGGTCACACAGCTAGAGTGTACATAGCAGTGTGGGGCAGTAGAAAGAACATTAGGTTGGGAATCTTGGACTCTAAATCTAAATTACTTACTACCTTGTGGTAAACCACTTAAATCCCCTGGCCTCAGTTTCCCCATCTGAAAAATGATAGTCTATTAGAAGATTCCTAAGATCCCTTCTAGCTTTTGATCCTATGGCAGATAGGTCTCTAAGGATCCTTCCAGTTCTAAATTCTATGATACTGATTCTGTGGCAATACTTCTTCCACTCAACCACACTGCTTTGGGGATTGTCTCCATGCTATGATTCCGTTCTGAACTAAAGACCTGCACGTGTCTTCCAGCGCTTTGGTGAGAATGGCTCTACACGGCCATGCACAGCATATAGTATCCTATGCTTGCTAACCACAACAATAAAAGCAGAGACAACTCACATCTTCACAGTGCTGCAAGTTTTATCCAGTGCTTTATTCATGACCACACTATTAAGAAGAGTTCACGTGTTATCATCCCCATTTCACAGATGAGGGAGACCATGTCCAAAGTTAAAGCGACAGGCCCAAGAGCACTGGCCAGGGAGAGGTGTATGTTTCCTTGTATATAGATTCTTGGCTAAGGAATAGGTTCAGATGCATGCACCCCGTTCTCTACAGTTAGAATGGAAGCTCTTTGTCTATGTCCTTGGTGATGATTCCACATCACCTGCCGAGCCAGAGATGCTTGGAAGTTCAAGTCCAGACAGACTCAAAGTGTCTTCCCTTGTACTGATTCGGGATGAGTTTTGGTACAGGAATGGGCCTTGCTTCATTTGCCACAGGGCTGTCACTCCAAAAGCTAAAATCTTTTTTTTTACTCCCTCGGTGGTCAAATAGGGCTGCTTTAAAGATTTTATATCAACTAGATTTTTAAAAAGGTTAATTCCCAGGCTGATCCAGTTCCTGAATTTGTAAGTGGGCTAGGGTTGGGGTGGAAGTGGGGGAGGAGACTTGGAATCTATAGCAAGGCAGAAAGGACAAAATTGATAGTTCTGTCGCAGATAAGTAGTCTCAAATGCCATCCTCTCTATGTAGTCTCCCCTGACCCTTCCATCCAGGAGATGAATGCTCTCATCCTGTTTCATAGTTTGGACATGGACACTGTGTCCTTGGAAGGCCAGCATCGAGTCTGTTCCCTGGTATACAATCAGTGTTACAAACTACTATTCTGAAAGGTTCTTTTGTTGTTATTGTTCTGTCATGTCCAACTCTTCTTGACCCAATTTTGAGGATTTCTTGGCAAAGATACCAGAGTGGTTTGCATTTCCTTCTCCAGCTCATTTTACAGATGAGGAAACTGAGGCAAACAGGGTTAAGTGACCTGCCCAGGGTCACACAGCTAGTGTGTGTCTGAGGCTGGATATGAACTCACTTGCTGTTCCTCTGTGTGCTATGGCACCACTTAGCTGCCCCTGTACTCATGTTAACATTACATCCAATTTCCAAAACAAAACTCAGAACAAAGGTGTGGAGAAAATACGCTAATCTCCGGAAGGTTGGTTAGGACTCAGGATTCCAGCACAGATTCTAATTCCAGCTTTGCTACTAACTCATTCCAGGCACACTGCTTCATCACTCTGCTCTCTGTTTCCTGATCTGCAAAAGAAGGTGGAATAGGACCCTTCTAGCCCTAACACTCTATAATTCAATTACTTTATACCTGGTTTGTGAACGTCCCATGTTCTGATTTGTATTTTAGCTTTAGGGGTCCCTGTCTTACTCCTCTATGCTCTTAATAAGCTCCTTGAGAGCAGAGACCCAGTTTTGTCCACCTGTGCATCTCCCTCAGAAGGTAGGCAGCACGTCAATATTTGCTGAATGAATGAATCATCTGAGCACTGGAGTTCAAAAAGATAGGCCTCCTTTAAAATTTTATATCAACCAGATTTTTTAAAAATACTCTACAGAAAATATGTTACACAGATTATTAATATGCAACAATCTATAAAGGACCACAGGAGGGTAGAAAGTTAAAAGGACACCTGGGTAAATCCCTTCCATTCCCTACAATCGCTCTTCTTGGCAGCCAGTGGTCTCTGCTTTGGGTAAGGATCTGCAATGTTTATCTGACCAGCAGCCTTTTCACTCGCTATCCCTCAAGCCCAGACCCTCTCTCCCTCCTCATCTCCTCCTCCTGGTTTCCCTGGCTTGTGTTACGTCTCAGCTAGAATTCCACCTTCATTAGAAGCCTTTCCCTATTCCCATCAATGCTAGTGTTTTCCCTCTGTTGATTATCTCCAATTTACCATGTATTTATCTTGTTTATATGTAGTCATTCCCATGTTGTCTCCCACATTAGATTGTGAGCTCCTTAAGGGAATGGATTATTTTTGACTTTCTTTGTATCTTTGGCACTTAGCAGAGAGCCTGCCCCCCAGTAGGTATTTAATAAATGTTAGCTGCCCAAATGAGAATCGTAAATATGAAGTAGAACTGTTCTGAGTTTTGGTTTCTTCCTTAGAAGATTACTAAGTGAACTGTACAATGAGGGAGCTGGGGAGACCTTAGAAAAGAGAATTTAGAATATCAGCACTGGCAGGGACCACAGAACAGAGAATTACTGAATGTTACAGCCGGTAACTTTTCTCCTTCCTCATGTTATAGATGAGGGAACAGAAACCCAGAGAAAAGAAGGGATCTGCCAAGATCTCACAGCTAGTCATTGGTAGAGCTAGGTAGGACTAGAATGTGGGCATCCAGGGCAGCTACCTTAAAAAAAACAAACATCTTTTTTTTTTTTCTAAAAATGGATTTGCTTTTGTTTCCCTCCCATCCTAACTCCCCTGGTACTATAAAGCTTTAGTGCTTGTGTAATGGAACGAGCAGTAATTTTGTGGGTGACTTGGTTTGCACACTCACCAGATGTGTGCTAATGGACAGGGGCTGTTTTTATCTTTATCTGTATCCTTGGCACTTAGAACAATAATTGGACTTTTCTGGTCATCAGTTTCTTCATATGTGAAATAGGGATCATAATTTGCATACATCAATCGCAAGGGGTTTTGAAGAAAATATTTTGTGAAACTTAAAGAGGTATAGAAAAGTGCTGTTACTGTTTATATATATATAAATATCTATCTATATAAATATATCTATATCTATAAATTGTGATAGGAGAATCATAGGTTTAGAGTTGGACCATTGATTCTATGAGTCATTTTTAAGTCATGTCTGACTCTTCTTGAATCCATTCAGGGTTTTCTTGGCAAATAGATACTGGAGTGGTTTGCCATTTCCTTCTGCAGCTCATTTTACAAATGAGGAAACTGAGGCAAACAGGGTTAAGGGACATGTCCAGGGTCACATAGCTAGTAAGTGTCCGAGACCAGATTTGAACTCAGGAAGATGAGTCTTCCTGACTCCAGGCCCAGCTCTTTATGCACTATGCTACATAGCTGTCCTTAAGGAGGTATAGAAAAGCACCAGTATTATTGTTTATATATATTTTTCTTATGGGAGAATCAGGTTTAGAATTGGACCACTGACTCCATCAATCACAAAGTCACGTCCAACTCTGTGATCCCATTTGGGATGGTCTTGGCAAAGGTACTGGAATGGTTTGCCATCTCCTTCTCCAACTCATTTTACAGATAAGGAACTGAGGAGAACAGAGTTAAGTGACTTGCCTAGGGTCACACAGATATTAAGTGTCCGAGGTCAGATTTGAACTCAGGAAGATGAGTCTTCCTGAGTCCAGCCTGGGAGCTCTATCCACTGAACCACCTAGTTACCTAACCACCTAGTTGTCCTTAAGGAGGTGTAGAAAAGCACTATTATTATTGATTATACATATTTTCCTTATAGAAGAATCATAGGTTTAGAGTTGGGCCACTGACTCCAACTTCCTCCTTTTACAAATGAGAAACTGAGGACCAAGAAGGTTAAGTGATCTGTATTAGGTGTAAGGACAGAACCAGCAGTCCCACAGAACAGAGGAACAGGGTGTGATCTACATAGGTGAAGGGGGAGTTTCTGCTATACTGTCAAGATCACAATTCCACTGGAATATGCTAATCTGGTCGCCCAAGACGGATTGTAAACTCCTTTAAAACAAAGGCTCTTATGCTTTTTATGTATACCCCTCACTGATTGGCACAAGACCAGGCACATGGGAGATGCTCAATGAATGCTTGTTAGTAGATTAGCTGAATAAACATCCCAGCGGTGAGTTTTCAGTGTCCCTTAGGATTACAAAGAACGAGAAGGCATAGCAGAGGAGAGAGAACACTGGACTGGGAGGCAGGGGGCCAGATTTGGAGGGCCTGTTCTGATCCTCCTTTAGCTATTGATTGTGGGCAGGTTGGTTCACCTCTGAGCTTTGGTTGTTTACAGGAAGAACCTGGGATTGTGAGGTAATGTCGAAAAATGGAAAAGAAAACCTCTTATATTTGGAGACAAGGGAACCTCAGCGCAAATCCAGGCTCTGCTCCCAATGAATTAAAATACTATGGAAATATTAGTTACTATCATCGCATAGATGGATAGAGAAGGATAAAGAGATAATGTAGGTAAACTACTTAAAGTGTATCTAAATGTGAATTACTATTATGGCCAGTTGATTGTTTGATATTTTGAAATCTTGTCTAAATTTAGAGGTGAAAACCTACGGTCACTAATGATGATCTTTTGGCTTCAGATTCATGGAAAATGGCAAGCTGAAATTCAGTAGTAGGGATGGTTTCATCCTTTGTATTTGTATTTCCAGCACTTAGCACAGTGCCTGGTACATAGTAGGTACTTTATAAATGCTTGTTGATCGATTTATTACTCATGTTGTTAGGTGAAACAGAAATGCACGCTTGCAAAGTATTTCAGAGTAATGCCCAATAAGAGGTAATTCAAAATGCCTAATGGCTTTCCCTAAGCTATAATGAGTGTCTATGTCTATTCCCA
Source organism: Trichosurus vulpecula (assembly GCF_011100635.1). Classification (NCBI taxonomy): domain Eukaryota; kingdom Metazoa; phylum Chordata; class Mammalia; order Diprotodontia; family Phalangeridae; genus Trichosurus; species Trichosurus vulpecula. The sequence continues at coordinate 116,730,763 of NC_050574.1, read as the reverse complement.
TATTGATGCATATGGAGTCAGGGACCTTGTTTATCTTTTGTATCTGCCCAATAATGAGCACAAAATTAGCATCATAGGATCACAGACTTGGAGCTGAAAGGTACCTTAAAGGTTGCCTAGTCCAATCTCCTCACTTGGCAGATGAGGAAACGGAAGTGAGGTGTCCTGGCACTCAAGGACACCTGGGTTGTGAGTGGCAGAGAGTGTGTGAACCCAGATTCTACAACTACAACATCTAGCCCTCTCTTTGTCACTGCTAATGGGGGGACATTTCTGCAGCACGTTCGTGGTTCACAAAACTTCCTTCTTATGTCTCTGTTTTATGGAAGAAGAAAATGAGGATCCAAGCGGGGAGTTCCTTCTCAAGGTCACGTATATAAAAACCAAAATCAGGTCTCTCTGAGTCCAAACTCAATGGTTTTTATTTATGCTGAATGAATAAATGACTGATAGAGCTTACATAGACTAAAGTTATTTGAAGAAAAATAAAACAAGGAATCTTAGGACTAAAGGTTATGACATATGGCGGTGGTCTGGAAGAGATGGGATGTTGATTTGGGGAAGAGAAGACTGGGAGGTGAGAGAGGATGATGGCTATAGACATGTATCTAAAGCACTGTAGTGGGTATGGGACATCATTAGAATTGTCCTGCTTGGCCCTGAAGGGCAGAATTAGGTGACAGCTTAAAGGAAGACAGACTTAGGCTCCCTATAAAGATAGACTTCCCAATCGCTAAAGCTGTCCCCTAAACTGAAATAGGCTGCATCTGCTATGTTGATGTTCTGATTTCATTTTAATTGGTCAGTTTTTAAAAATCCGAGTCCTGGTTCTGTCATCTACCAGCTGTTAGACTTCATAAAATCCCTTTACCTTCCCCAAGCCTCATTCTTCTCATCCACAAAATGGGAATCATAAAAGACTGTCCTCCTTATTTTAGAACCAGAGGCTTGAAAGCTAGAAAGGACCATAGGTTTACTATGGAGATTAGGTGAGATAACATGTAAATAATTCTATTTACACTAAATATTGCAGGACTGTGTTGCCGTTGTTACTATTAAGCTTTGGCTCTTGTTCAGACTGATTTAGCTCCCCTGTCTTCCTGCCTGAGGTGTTAGGGATGCTGCTAGAAGCAGAGCTCTGGGGGTTCTCTGGGCTTCCAGACCTAGCTACAGGGCTCTTTTCTGGGCCACAGTTTCCTAAGTGTAAAATAAGGAAATTGGCCTAGTTGCCTTCTAAAGGCCCTTCCTGCTCTAGCATTCTGAGATTTTGGTCAAATCTTACTAGTGTGAATTCCATTCAAACTAACAAGCACTTACTCACTGAGGACTTCCTGTGTGCTCCGGATGTAAGAAGCACTGAATGCAGAGATTCATAGAATATGAGAGCATGGGAAGCAGAAACATAGAACATGTGTTCTAGAAGGGACCTTAGAATATACAGTGTTAAAAGACAGAACACAAGATGTTAGAAAGAATTTTAGAATATAAGACATTAAAAAAAAAACAAAAGAGCATAATACCCTAAGTATCTGTTGAATTGGAAAGGAATGTCAGAGCTAGAAGGGGCCTTTGGGACCATCTGGTTTACTTCCTTTATCCTACAGGGGACTCTGAGGCTTTAGAGAAGAGACCAAGCCAAGGTCATATGGCTGTTCAGTGGCAAGGCCGCCATCTTCCTAGGCTTAGAAGCACATCTATGGTATGTAAGATTTTAAAGCTGAAGAAGGCCAAAAAGAGAGGGAGAAGACCATTCCCCAGGGTCCCATCACAGAATGTGGCCATGGATAGCCCAAATAGGAATGAGTCAGCTGTTCTGGAGGTAGAGATGGGGAGCAGGGACACTGAAGAGCGCTTTTGGAAGCCAGACTCAGCTACTGTTGATGATCTGAGCAGTTACCATCCCCCCCCTCTCCCCAATTAGTCCCAATTATAAATTTCTTTCCTACAGCTGGGACTTTCTTTCAGTTAAGCCTCATTTCTACTTGAAATTGGTCTTGGGGGAGAGAAGGCCTGATCTTAAAATTAGTAATCGGCAAATTGCTTTCTTTAGCCTCCACAAGGCTCTGAGCAGAGGGCATTTGATTTCCTTAGCTGTCCCAGGAAGCTCAGGAGGCTGCGGGGAACGAAGTGGTGCAGGAAACAGAGGCAATTATCTGGGTGATTCAGGGGGAAATGCTACTGCATTATCATCCTCGTCACTGGGATGATCAGTAACAGCTGGCTTCCTTTTCTTGTCTTAATAAACATCAGAGACAATGTGATATGGCAAAGAACTTGGATTCGGGAGAGCTGGGTACAAGATCAGCCTCTTACTAGTGGTGTGACTTCGGACAAGTCGATTCTCTTCTCAGTGTCCTAGTGTCCTTGTTTCTAAAATAAGAAGGTTGAGCTTGGTGGTCCCTAAGGTCCCTCTCAGCTCTGACAGTCTTTATTATAAGGTCTATTCCAGCTCTGACATTCTCTGCTTTAAGCTCCCTTCCAGCTCCAACATTCTATATATTCTAAGCTTTCTCCCAGCTCTGACATTCTGTGTTCTAAGCTCCCTCCCAGCTCTGACATTCTATATGTTCTAAGCTCTCTCCCAGCTCTGACATTCTGTGTTCTAAGGTCCCTTCAAGCTCTAACATTTTGTGTTCTAAGGCCCCTCCCAGCTCTAACATTCTGTGTTCAAAGTTCCCTCCCAGCTCCGACATTCTACATGTTCTAAGCCCCATCCTAGCACTAATATTCTGTGTTTTAAGGCCCTTCCCAGCTCTGACATTCTTTATTATAAGGTCTATTGCAGCTCTGACATTCTTGCAAGGTGAATTAGGTCCACTTTTATCTTGGAGCTTGTTTTGTGAATCTAGGCCCTGCCATTTATTCATTGTGTGAGGCTGGCTGTTTAAGTACGCTGAGCCTTCATATCTAAAGAGGCTGTCCTTCCTACCTTACAGGGATGTGTATGTGGTAATAAGACGTATGTCATCAGCTGGGTAACTTTAAAACTTCAAGGATCCATTAATTTCCTCCCTGTTTATACCCTCTGCCAAGGCACACTGTATCCCTTTCATGACTTTGTAGATAAAATCTGCATGAGTTGTGGTGGGGGAGAAATGCTACCCCTTCCTTGGTGGCTAGCCTCCTGTGGTTGAGCCTGGTATCTCTTACCAGCTGGTTCTCAGACAACTGACACCCAGCTGGTTCTCAGACAACTGACACCCAGCCTGCCATTGGGTCCGAACTCAAAACCCCTTTGGCTTTCCTAGGCCCTGGCGGTGCTGGGGTCTATCCCCTGGGATACAGCCTAGGTCATGGCCATGCCACAATGAAGCATCGGAGGAGGATGTTTGTGTAATTACATAGCATTAGTTAAATGTCAGCACTCATCATCCCTCTTATTACTATTACTTCAGAAATGCCCCCCCCTGCTCCTGGTTGCCAGAATGAAGCAGCTTCTTCTGAAGTGACAGACTGCCTCTCAAAGCAATATCCTCTGAACCACTACTAGGGCTCATTCAAACCCCAAACTCATCAATTATTTAGAGCCAAAGTGACATTAACAATCTCTTCTGGAAAGGCTTATGCCAGGCATTTGGCCAAAAGAATGTGCATTTAAAGTTTAGAAAAGGGCTGAATATTTCCAAAGAAATGGAGCTCTTTAAATGATAAATTCCAGAATGTCAGGGTTCTACAGGATGATCCATGCCCTCTTCTTCCTCATTTTAGAGAGAAAACCACTGTGGCCAAGAGAGGAGACGTGACTCGCTGGGCATCACGCAGAAAGTGGCCGAGCTGGAATTCAAACCTTCTGACACAAAGGCAGACAGTGCTCTACACTGCAAGATGCTCCCTCACATTGAAGGCTGCCTTCTTCCCTGTCTTCTGTGTATCCGAAGACCCTTCACCTAGCTGGCCATATGTACGGTTTACTTATTTTTACCTTCCAAAGTAAGAAGGAAGTGACATTTTTGATAAAAATCACATTTATTCTTCCATACTGTATTGCTTTCCTATTCTCCAACTGCTTCTAAGTAATCTTTTACCTACCTTTTTTTCAGAACTTCTTAACAGAGACACCCAAAAGTTTTAACTGGCTGTCTTAGGACACAGTGAGCTCCTCATTGCTGGAGACAGGGGGCAAGATACAGAAATGATGGGAAAAGATCAGGTGAACGGCCTTACTAGCTGTGTGATGGGCAAGTCATTTAACTTTCCTGTGCCTCAGTTTCTTCATCTGTAAAATAAGGCTCTTGCCACTGATGGTTTCTGGTGTGCCTTCCAGCTCTAACTCTATGAACTTAGAACTTAGGGATTTCCTACCTCAAGTTTCACAGGACACTTTTTTCTGTGCTTCTCTAATGAACTAAGAAGTAGCAGGATCCTAACATTACCTATGTCCATGTTATATCTCTGTTAGACATGACCTCCAGGAAGACACAGACACACGTGCAGGGGCACCCCTCTCCCTCCAAGCGCGGATGGTAGCAGAGATGCGCACAAAGGTGGTGCTCAATGAACATCTGATCGCTGATCAGTAACAATACTTACCCTACCTACCTTACAGGGCTGTTGTGAGAATCAAAAGAAACAATGGATGTTAAAGTGTTATATTCACAGACTCCCAGAATGTCCAAACTGGAATGGACCCTAGAGCACAGAATCCTAGAACAGGAAGGGACCTATAAAACAAAGCGGCTTCTTCCAAAGTTATCATCTGAACCACTCTCTACTGAAGCTCATTCTAACCCCAGACCCCACGCTTACTCTAATGGCCCTTAGAACCAGGAAAAGCTCAAGCTAGAAGGGATCTTAGAAATCTACCCCCACCACTGAGCTCTAGTAAAGGCTTGGCGAATGAATGAGGGAATAAAATATCTTCCACCCTCATGCTGGAATACACAGAGGTCTCTGAATTAGGAGCCTCAGTTTCCTCTTCTGTTAAATGCCAGTGAGAGCACCTGTTCTTATTATCTTAGGGGGTTGCTATAAGGATCCCATGAGAGAAGAGGGCTCAGAAGTACTCTGAAAAGTACAAAACACTCTACAAATGGACAGGCTCGTTTATCGTTTCAGCCTGGTCCATGTGAAGGGTCCTCGATGGGCAGTTGACACAGACTGCTGCGCCTGGGTTTGTCTCCCGGCTTTTTACCTCTCTGGCCATGTGGGCAAGTCCCCTGTTCTCTCGTGGTCTCAGGTTTCTCATCTGCAAACTGAAGAGAACTTCACCAGAGTCTCCCTAAGATCTTTTCGAATTCTAAATATTATGATAGAATGAACTAATTTTAAAAGTTTCAAGAACATTAACCTTCCTGGGTTGTTTTTTTTTAATGGCACTGATGCCTTTTATTTTACAATGATCATTTTGGGATATCCCCCTCTATTCCCCATGAAGGGAACCTTCTCTTGTTAAGAAAAAACCAAATAGTTACGTAAAACTAAGATAGCTACATCCATTGGCAGTTTATGCTGCCAATATCTCACCTCGGTCACCCTCCGATCAAGGGGAAATTGGGAGAGATATATTTATGCTAGTTAAATTTTACTTTATGAGACTGGGTGTATCTAGGGTCAAATTTAGCAACTATTACGGCCACAACATTTTTTAGGTACTGGGGAAGATAAAAGATTGAGTTAAAACTTGGCCACTGCCTTCATGGAGCGTACAGTCTATTGAGGGATATGATACAGGCACCAATAACTAGAGAGTGTCCCAAAAGTCTTAGTGTTCTCTCTCTCTTTTTTTTTAAAGTCTCACCAGAATAAAAAGTCAAGATAGGAAGTCTGAGGAAACAACACGGTCTAGGATATAAATGGCCTTGGAACCCCGGTTTTTAGTCATGGTTTTGGACCTAACTACTTGACCTGAGTTAAGAAGTGTTATAATGTAATGGACCAGGAGACAGGGGATGTGGATTCCAATTGTAGCTCTGTGACTTAGTTACTCTATGATTTGAACAGGTCACTTAACATCTCTCTAAGACTCAGTTTTCTCTTTTGTAAAATGAAGAGTTTAGATCATGTAGCCCATCATGTCCTTCTTGGCACTAATATCATTTATATATATTTTTTAACATCTTAGGTTCTAAGATCCCTCCCAGATCTGACATCACATTTTCTGTGTTTCAACATCTGACATTGCAAGGTCTCTTCCATCAGTGACCTCTTCAAGTCCCTTGGGGCATAAACATTCCCTGTTCTAGGGCCCTTCCACCTCTAACATTCTCTGCTCTAAGGTCTCTTTTCCAGTGCTGAATGTCAAAGAGTCTATGATGAAGAACCTTGCTGTCCATGTTCAGTTAGTGCATTTAAGTCATTGAGCAATCTTGGCAAGTCACTGAGTATCACAGTGACATTCTAGCCACCCTCAAACCCACAGGTAGTTTGATTACCACTACCAGCCCAGGCTCACTGTCCCCCTCATCTAATATAAAGAAGAAACTCCCATATGAAAAATTTTAGTGCCTTCACTTTTCTTCCAAGTCATTACCACAGTTTGAAATGGCAGTCAATATTTCTAATTAAAAGCCAATTTGGCCATTGCAATTACAATTTCATAAATTAAACTGGCTAATGAACTGAAACTTCCAATTAAATGTTAGTGCTCAAATACCTGAGCTTCCCAGAGAAGTGAATCTTGGAGAAATAAGATCTGTTTGGGAAATCAGGAGTTATCTAATCATCGTCAATAGGCAAACGAGAAAGAAAAAAAAACATTCTGACCCAAGGCCTGGGGACCACAGCTCTTAATTAGCATAATACCAGCCATTTGTAAGATAAAATATCCCAAAGCCAGTTCTTTCTCTAGGAAAAAAAGAATTATACCACAAAATGATGGGGACATTGCTTTCAGGATCTTTTCAACTCTCCTGAGGTTTCTTTCCCTCTCAATCCACCCCCCTGCTCCCAATATTTCAATTCTGATGACCTTGGTCAGGAGGGGTGGGGGATGGGAAGGATGGTAGAAGATGGGTGGAAAAGGAGGAAGGGGTGGGGGTTGGGATCATGGAGAGTAAAGGACATAGATGCAGTGGTAGCACTTCACAGAGACCAGAGCACCTGGGAAATGAATAGCGCTCCAGGCATACCACCCCCAAGGGACTGAGACCTCTGTGTCTCCAATGGGGTAGGGCAGCCTGGAGGTGGTAGGTTCATGGGGATGTATATCAATTATTATCTATACAATTATCCATAACACACACACTCACACGCACAAAGACAACAGGAAAATAGAGGAAGGAAGACCATACCTTTCACTACCTTATCCAGATAGTGAGCTTGGGAGATAAAAGACAGGACATTTAAGGTAGGGTTGAGTAAGTACCATATTGCCCGTCACAAGACAATGCAGGTGTTACAGAGGAAGAGGAAGCTTGGCCAACAGCATCAGAATGTAACCTCTGTCCCAGGAGGAAGAGCATCAACCAACAGCATTGAGAAACAGAGGCTGGGCAGAAGAGCAGGGCCCCAGGGGAGTGGTTTCTCACCCATCCACTCTGACTTTGGGAACATGATCAGAACAGCAAGAAATCAAACACACATGGATGGAAATGAATGGTGAGGAGCAGAAGCAGCAGTAGTGGTGCAAGGCAGGTGTGGATTCCCCTCAAAGCTAGCCCTTGCTGCCAATGCCCTCCTGGAAGGGGGAGAGACCGGTTGGACTTGGGAGACCTGCAGTCTCTTGACAAACAGGAGCCATCTTGAGGTGAGCTCTGGGAAGCAGTTAGTGGCTAAGGCCCTGGACCTGAAGTAGGAAAGACTCACTTATCAGTTCAGACACTTACCAGTTCTATGGCCTTTGTCAAGTCAATTAACCTGAGTTTTAGAATCTACGTCTATAAAAAGGGTGTATATTCATCCCTGCCCTGCCTACCCAACAGGGTAGCTGTGAGGGTTCAAGGAGGTAACAAATTGAAGTACTTTGTAAACATGAAGTGCATAATTATAAATTATTTCCATCAAACAGAAAAAGAGTATCCTTGGATAGAGGCGAAGTGGGAAGAGCATGGGATTTGGAATGAGGAGTTGTGGTTGGGTCATTTCGGTCATGCCTCAGTACAGACCTGGGCTCATGTCTGAGCTCTGCCACATGCTAGTTGTGTGGCTTTGAGGAAGCCGTTTAACCTCTGAGCCTTATCAGCAAAATGGGGACAAACTCATCTCCTTACTTCACTGGTGGGTTCATGAAGGATTTCTCAACACTACATAAATGTCCAATATCTACATTATTCTTGTACAAAGATGTGATCCTGAAATGTGTGTAAATTGGATGTATGCACATTCGATCATTTAAAACACACTGAAGGATGGTGGCTACGGTAAGTGTTTTTACCCGGGTTAAGTACTAATAATGAAGCTCCATTAACGTATTTGCTTTAGCGGCTGGATGGTCCCTGAGGTCGTCCATTAGGCTGATCATTCTCTTGACATACTGGATAGGCTGGCCATCGGCACCTAGCTATCATCCCTTCATCCTCCCTGGGGGACTTCAACATTTCTGGCGATGCTCCCTCAAATATCCTGACTAGTTGCTCAAATATGTCTTCATGACCTCCTTCTTCACTCCATCTCAGCTCCTCAGAGGGATGGTCACCCCACTCCTGCCCCCCTTGGCCCCCATCTCATCATCACCCACAAGTGTTCTTTGGCTTTGATCAAAAACTCTGGCATTCTCTAATGGATCAACCTAGGCTTCTTGCTGTTCCTCATACAGGATGTGTCATTTCCCACCTCTGGGCCTTTGTACTGTCTTGTCCAAGACTCAGCCCCAACACCACCTTCTTGAGTTCCCCTCAATGGCTAGTGGCCTCCTCCCTATACTGTATTGAGTTTTCTTTCTCATATTTTACTCTTTCTTTATAAGCATATATGGGGTCTCCCCCTTGAGAGTAAGGATTACGTCACTCATTGTATGTGTATCTCTGGAGCCTACTGCAGCAGTACCTCGAAGATTGTAGATGCCTCATAAATGGTGTTTGCTTTGTTCACTAGATGTAAGGTTTCTTGTGGGGTTTTTTAATGTGGCTGCATAAAAGTGTGAATAGGCTTCTCTGACACTCTCCTTTACCCCACCATTGGGGATGGTATGGTGAGAAGATTCATGCTCTGAATGAGGTTTGAAACAGACAACTTCTGAAGCCCCTTTCAACTGTGTAATTCTACTATGATACGGTTCTGGATTAAGCAGGGCGCCATCAACAATGCCCCAGTTGACCAGAGCATCATGTAACCTTAATGAATTTATCTGGACCAACATGTTTAATTGTCACTTGAATTCAGGATTTACAAACAATTCTGGAGGTGTAATTAAGAAATAATTAGAAATCACTCAGGGGTTTCTTTTAAGATTCCCACGGAAGATAATATCCACTGTATAAGATAACATCCTTCCAGAATCATAGAATCTCAGAGCTGGAAGGGACCTAAGAGATCACCTACTCTGTAAGATCACCTACTAGTGAGCAGCTAGTTTTTAACCTGCACCTGAAGATGTGCAGTGAGGGAGAACCCATTATCCCTAAGGTTGACAGTCTACCAAGACTTCCTTCCATCAAGCTGCAATCTACTTCTCTGCACCTTTCACCCAATTCCTCATACTTCTGTCCTCTGAGGCCAAACAGAACAAACTCAATTCCCTTTTGATGTACTTGAATAGAGTTATCTTTTCTCCAAGCTAAATACAGCCAAGTCCTTCAACTGATCCTCATATGGTGTGGTCTCTAGTCTCCTCATATTCTGATGACCCCCCAGTGGATGGCCTCAAGGTTGTCATCATCCTTCCTAAAACATGATACCAGGACTGAATACTACACTTCAGATCGAGTCTGACCAGGGTGGAGTACAGTAGTACTATCACCTCTGTTCTTCTGGATGCTCTCTGAATCTAGCCACACATCAAAGCACCGTTTTTGGCTGCAAAGTTTCCCAAAGTTCATAATGAATCTGCAGTCAGCTAAAATCCGCAGATCTTCATCTCGTATTTGTACCACTGACATTTTGAACAGAAGCACAAGACTTTACATTTGTTCTTAGTAAATTTCCTCTTGTTAGATTTGGTCCATCTCTACCCTGTCAGGATTTTAGTTCTAGAGATTTCCTGGGATTAGATAAATATAATCTTTGTTCCTTACCCAAAATATCATTTACTTTTTATCTAAAGGTCTCTCTTTTTTTCAGTATTCTTTTAATTCTTCTGATTACATTAGGGAAAAGACTTGATTAAATGCTCATTTGTTTTTAACATCTGCTAATCTCCCTTTTAACCAAGATCATGGGTTCTAGGCTATAGGTAGTAGTGGCAAATCTGTGGCATAGGGCCCCAGGCACCAGGGAGCAAGAGACAAGGGAAGTTCTCCTGGCATCAAATATTGGAATCTAAATCCTGAGTCTCTTGGGCAAGAATTTCCTGCCCTGTGCTGTTTCCTGAAGTTGGCAGTTACAGATCTAATCCTCTGACCTCCTGGACTTCAATTTCCCCATTTGTAAAATGATAAAAGTTTACATGATCTCTCAGGTCCTTTCCAGCTCTTACATGCTATGGTGCTGTTACTGTTGTTCAGTTCACTGCTTTTCTTTTAGCAATATTGTTTTAAGAATGACTTTGAACAAATAAGGTATTGTGACTATTATAAATACTCAAATTAACTATAAAGGGCATATCAAGAAAGATGCTATCTGCATCCAAAGAAAGAACTGATAAATAGATGTAGTGAATAATTTCACTATACATATATACCTATTTGTGTCTAATGGTAGGCATCTCTAGGGCTGGGGCAGGGAGGGGGAAGGAAAAATATTTACATGATAATTTTGTTGTATATTTGAAAGTAATAGCAAGTCATGATTAGTAAATGTGTGGTTTCATGTGCAATCATCTTTTTTTTAGTGTATTATGCTATAGAAATACTTGTTTTGCTTCATAAAATAAAAAGACATTTTTTTTAAAAAAAGATGCTATTCATGGAAGAAAGGGACTTCCACTTTGATCTGACCTCATAACCACTGTCTTGTCCCACAAAAAAATAATAGCCCAAAATTATAAAGTTTTTTAAGCTTTGCGAAGTGCTTGACAAATTTTATCTCACTTTATCTTTATGACAACCCTGAAGGTGAGTGCTATTATTAACCCTATTTTACAGATGAAGAAACTGAGGCAGATGGGGTTAGGTGACTAAGGTTGTGGGTTTAGTAATGAGGCAGGAGTTAAACTCAGGTTTTCCTGTTTAAAAAACAAAACAAAAACAACTAGTGCTCTAACCACTGGCCCACCTAGCTGCTTCATAAAAATAATAATAGCTCACATTTCTATAGTGTTTTTTCTTCAGGTTTGCCAGACTTTCCTCACAAATATCTTATGAGATAAGTGGCGCAGACATTATTAGCCTCATTTTATAGATAAAGAAACTGAGGCTTGGCTAGGCTGAGAAGTCTGTAAAGTTTTAGAGCCAGGATTTGAATTCAGGGTTCTGGTTTTGAGGCCATTTCTCTGTTGTGTCAAGTCTTATGCCGTTTTAACAGTCTGCTATTAAATCTGGTGTGAAACTGGCATCTTTTGGAAGCCAGCAGTGAAAAGGAGAGATTGTTTTTGTATTACACTGAGCACAGAGCTGGTATAACCTCCACAGAGACCAGCTAGAAGACCTGGGAAATATAGGAAGCTTCTCTTTCTATGTTTGTCCCTTGAACTCATCCTCGCCTCTCCCGCCTCCTTGTACTGTCACAGGCTGACCCCTAGGCCTGACATCTTAACCCCTCACTGTTTGCTCCTGTTGAAATCCTTCTTTTTATCAAGGTCTCGCTCACATGTCATCTCTTTCATTACTAAACCCACCCTGAGCCTTCTTAGCTGCAGTAATCTCTTTCTCATCAAAAAATCACATATCACTTTTGGGGGGAGATTTCTTCTTTGCTCTTATTACGCTGTCTTGTATCATATTTATTTGTCTATATTTTGTATTCTCCTTAAAAGTAAGATCCTTGAAGGCTATGCCAATACTATCTTCACAACCTTAATGCCTAGCTCTGTATTTTGCATAGCGTAATACTAATAGCTAATGTTTCTATAGCACTACGTGCCAGGTGCTAAATGCTTTACAAATATTATCTCATTTGATCCTCACAACAACCGTGGAAAGTAGGTGCCATTACTATCCACATCTGATAGATGAGGAAACAGGCAAACAGAGGTTAAGTGACTTGCCTAGGGTCACACAGCTAGTAAGGTCTGAGGCTAGATTTGAACTCTCAGCCCAGTCCTCTATCCATGTTACCACTTACTAAATGTTCAATAAATGTTTGTTGAACTGAAATTAACCACACTGAATGGATCCCCATTCTCAAGTTCAATAAATGTTTGTTGAACTGAAATTAACCACACTGAATGGATCCCCATTCTCAAGTTTAATAAATGTTTGTTGAACTGAAATTAACCATGCTGAATGGATCCCCATTCTCAAATTAAACTGGATTCTAAGTGATCTAGAGAGATCCAGTAAAGTTCTAAGGTTATATGATAGTATGGGTCATTTGGGTAAGAGTTGCCTCAACTGACCCATCTATTTGCCATCATAAGAATAGCAAAATGGAGTCGTATGATAAATCCAGACATATTTCTTCTATGGTGATGTCTAAGTATTCTCTTTACTTCACTTATTTTTTTAAATCTTGGCAGTATATCCTTGAGTTCTGTGATTTTAACCATAACCATGTCTCCAACAAAATGTATGTTCCTTGAGAGTAGGGATTTTTAATTTAAAGAAATTGTATCCGTAGCACACGGCATATAGCCTGGCACCCAGAAGATGCTTATCAGATGCTTGTTGGTAGACTGATTGAGTTGTAGCACCAACTTCCTAAAAGGTTTTTGCAAAGTCCACAGTGGAAAAGTGAAAATGGTGGCACAGAAGTAAACTGACAGAGCAGCTAGGTGACGCAATGCATAGAGCTCTAGGCCTGGAGTCAGAAAAACCTGAGTTTGAATGTGACCTCAGACACGTACTAGTTGTGTGATCCCGGACAAGTCACTTCATCACTGCTTACCTCGGTTTGCTCCTCTGTAAAATGGGGATAAGAATAGCATCCACCCCTCAAGGTGGTTGTGAGGATAAAATGAGATAGTTCTAAAGGGTCTTCTAAACCTTAAGCCACTATAAAATGCTAATTATTATTATCATCCTCAAGTAATAATTCTTCTTATTTAAAAGGCTGTCATGAGGAATAGGGATGAGGCTTCTTCTGCTGGGCTCCAGAAAGAAGAATTAGGACAAATGGGCAGAAGTATGAAAGAGTCAATTTTTGACTCAATACAAGGAAAAAAAAAACCTTGTAAATGGAGCTATCCCACAATAGGAAGGTTAATCCAGAGAAAATCTGTGTTTCCGATTACTAGAAATCTTCATATAGAGGTTAGATGGCCATAGGGTTTTAACAGGGATTAGGAGGAAATGATCTCTTGGGCCCCTTCCATCTTTGAGATAGAAACAATTCTGTGGTTCTATGTTGCATCTCCACTTAGCGATGGCAGTGAAAAGAAGACTCGGTATTTTACTGACTTGTTGCATGTATCTCCTTGGTCTTTCCTAACCAGGATGGTGGTGAAGCCATCATTAGTCTTGGCCAATGCCCATTCATGCAACAATTTACTGAGTGTGGACTGTGTACTGGCTGTTCTGGAGGACACAAAAGTATATGAGATACATTTCAAAGCCTTCTGTAGCCCTTATATTCACCTTGTATAATCCTAGCTATTTGTGGTCTTTGTGATAAGTGGGTTTGACTGTGACAGCATAGCTTTCATCTCCCACAAGTAATATCTGGGGGACTTGAAGGGTTGTGGAGGCCTCCCCAGGAAGGTTTTTAGGATAGACTTAGAGCTAGACAAGATGGCAGATGTGTTAGCCCAGCTCCTTCCTTCTGGTTGGCTCCAGAGTAGCTGTTCTTAAAGTGTGATTCAAGGAAACCCCAGAGGCTCTTTCTTCAAGGTGCATCACTGACTATCTAACTGATACTACTGTTTACCTCTTGGTTGCATCCACTGCCTTTTCTACTTGGTTGGGGGGAAATTTCAACGATTATAAATTGGTGTTTGGGGAATAATACACTGTGTAGTAAGAGTTCATTCTCCTAAAGTTTCAATGAGGCAGATTTGGGAAGAACTTCCTGTTCTGTCCCACAGAAGAATGGGCTGTTTTGGTATTGATTAAGGCCCGTGTCATTGGAAGGATTCAAATGAAGGATGGATAGGTTGTCACATGAAGGAAAATGGAACTGCTGTACAGTGGCAGGTGAGTTGAGAGCAGCCATCCCAAGGCTGCCTGCCATTTGATTCAATTTAATTCATCGTTTTTTAAGTACTTATTATGTTGTAAGGCCCTGTGCTAAGTGCCCCGAGAATCAGAACTGGGCTGGGTTTTCAGCAGGCTCATTCCACTCTTGTTTGCAGAGTTGGTGTTTCATGAAGGAGGGAAAGAGAGTAAGAGGGAGCCCAGAGAGAGCTTCACTTCTGCATAGCATCATAAATAGGGCTGGAAATGGTCTTAGAGGTGGTCTATTCCGCCCCACCCCTCTTTTACAGCTGTAAAAACTGAGAGCCAGAGAGACTGTCATCATGATGTCCTATATATCTATTGTGTGCTGGTCATTGCTTCAAGTTACCTGGAGTTTTAGGTACAAGAAATATGAAAGTGTTTGGGTGATGATGCTTTTGTCCCAGTGGCAATAACAACCACATCCTGTTAGCTACATCTTCTGGCCTCTTGGGTATGCACCTACATCAGAGGCCACACAATCCTAGCAGGGAAAGGTCAACGGAGCCTGCCTGTAGGACCACCTGTCAGGGATGTTATTGAGGGAATCCATGCATCAGGGTTGGGAGTGGGCTATATAACCTGTAATGTCCCTGTGAAACTTGAGATTCTGGGAGGCTCTTAGGTTTCCACCCTCAAGCTGACTCCTCTAACTTAGCATCAATACCTTATGTGCACTGAAATCTCCTGGGGCCATCAGCTTGTCAAACACTCCTGTACGGTAAGCTTGTCCAGATCCCAGTATACAGCTTCTCTCTCCCCAGCTGGGTCACAGGCGCCCTAACTGCTGTGACCCAGTAGGTTTATTGTGGGGTTAAATGCAGGGTTATTACAGTCACTGATACCACATGGCAAGCTCAAAGATAAGAGCTTATAGGTTGCATAAGTGAAACTTGATAGTTGTCAGGCCTAAGGGGGGAAAGTCTTCCTTAGAAAGCGTGGCCTTTCTTTGTAGATTGCTTTCTACCAGGAAGTCTGGTGTTACTCAGTCGGGGAATCATGACATATCAGAGTGAGATTATGTTCTCAACTCCCTAATGTCAATCTGGTTTAAAGACTGGGATTTATCATATAATGAGAAATTCAGTATCTCTACTGTCTTGAATAACCACCAGTTTGGGTGAAGGTTTGGAATTTTAAAGACGTTATTTGCTGATAGTTCAGTTGATATGTCATGGTAATCTTCTGTCACTTAATATAGAGGGGGAGCAAAAGTCCTGTTTTGTTTTTTTAAGAGGCAACATATTTTTGGGTGAGGAAGCTGTGTTTGAGTGGAAAGGGCACTGAGTTTGGAGCCAGGATTCAAATCTCAGAGCCGGTATTTACCAGCGCTCTGGGACAAAAACTATACTTGTGTGAGCCCTGTTTACCAGTACTCTGGGAAAAAAAAAACTATACTTGTGTGAGCCTCTTTTTTTCATCTGTAAAATGGAGAAAATAACTCTTGGGTCCCTTCCATCTTTGAGACAGAAAAAATTCTGTGGTTCCATGTTGTATCTCCACTTAGCAATGATGGTGAAAAGAGGACCATCTACTTGGTCTTTCCTAACCATGATGGTGGTTATCTATCTATCCCACAGGTGTGCCATGGGGGGCAGGACTTTGTGAACCTCAAAGCATCACAGGAATAGGTGAGATTATCATGCTCCTCTCTGAGCCTCTTCTTCATCTGTAGGATGGGTTCTAATTAATTCATATTAATATTTATTCTAATTAATAGTCATATTAAGTATCTCACAGTTTGTTGTAAGGATCACATGAGATACTGCACATGAAACACTCTGTAACTTCACTGTGTAACTCTAACTAAAGCATGTAAATGCTAGATGAAGGTCAGTTATTATTATTTTGAAGAAAATTACTAACTTATGATAAATTATATATTATGGTCCTGATTGTTTCCCAGAAAAACATAGAAGAAACAAATTCATCCTAAAGGAGGGCTGTGTTTCCCAGATTTCTCTATGGGAATCTTGCTATAGCACCCCTTTTCTCCTCTGTTGTTATTGTTGAGTTGTTTTAGTCATGTCCGACTCTCTGTGACCCCATTTGGGGTTTTCTTGGCAAAGATACTGGAGTGGTTTGGCATTTCCTTCTCTAGTTCATTTTACAGATGAGGAAACTGAGGCACACAGCTAGGAAGTATCTGAGGCTGCATTTGAACTCGGGCCCTCCTGACTCTAGGCCCAGCACTCTACCCACTGCACCACCTAGCTGCCCTGTTTTCTCCTCCATGTCCACTCCTCCCTGACCAAAAAAGAAAAAACATATATCGGGCATGCAGATTATCTGGAAAAGACAATTAAATATAGATTCCACATTACCAGCAATTTTGAGATGTGGCCTAAAGCAACTCATTTTACCTTCAGTGGTGGGTACAGTGTGTCTCACAGATAAGAGATAGGCATCTTTGTGTTTAGAGAAGGTAGAAGTTATTAATTAATCTTATTTCAAATATCTGAAAGAATAGAACAATAATAAACTGCTGGGATAAAATGCAGCGATTGGACCAGATGGGCTTAAAGATGCCTTTGCTTTCCACATACCTATGAAATGGGACTGATGTCTGCATAAATCTGAGTGGTGATAAATGCAAGAACACCTGGAGTGGCCCATTTAATAAGAACATTCTTTGATTTAAAAAATTAAAAAGAACCAGGAGCGCTCAACAATCACAGAACCAAAGGCCTGATGGGCCTTTAATAAGCATCATTCTTGTGGCCGTACAGTTAATCACTGAAGAATGATTGCTCCCATTTCTAAACATAAGGTTGACATTCCTCATAACCACTTTGGGATGGCGCTATGGCTCATAGAGGCTGACCTGCACATGGTAGGACCTGGGAGGATCACAGCATTTAGAAGAGATCTTAAGATCCTCTAAGGCAGCTAGGTCGTGCTACAGTGAACAGAGCATGGGACCTGGAGTAAGAAAGACCCAAGTTCAAATCCTGCCTCAGACACTAGCTGTGTAACCTTGGATAAGTCACTCAATGTCTCCCTGCCTCAATTTCTCATCTGTAAAATGGCTCCTATGGTTGTTGAGAGGGCAAAATAAGATAATATTCAGAAAGCCCTTAGCACACGAAAGCCCTTTGATTAACATCTACAGAGCACGTGGCACAAGGTAGGCACTTAATAAAAGCTTGTTTCCTTCCTTCCCTTCATCGTACAGTTGAGGAAACTGAGGCCCAGATGGGCCGGTGACTTACACCTGTGACTCACACAGGTATCACGGAGCAGAGGTGGGATTGAAACCCAGCTCCTCTCCTCACACACACCCCTTCCTTCATATCACTAAGCCGATAAAGTGCTGACGAGCATTGGCATCTCCTCATCCAGGAAATTCACCCACATCCCGATACCCAAAATTCTGGCCTGAAAACAGCCCTCATGATAACAGTGTGTGTGAGGAGACTTACGAGCTCAAAGGGGAAAGGGGACTTGCCCATGACCACAAACCCAGAAGCAGAATTGGGACACGGTTCTTCCTGGTTCTGAGCGCTCTATCAGCTAACCCAAACTGTCTCTCACATAAACCCTAAAATGGTATCCAACGGTGAGTTATGATTAAGTATATTTTGCTACTTTAAAAGATAAAATGAAATTTCCCACTTGTGTGAAGGTAGAAAAACAATGTATGTATGTATGTATCCTACAGGAGAGTGTCCAGATCTGTATTATAAGATCCCAGGACGGAGAGCTGGAAGGTGCCTTAGAGCTCATCTAGTCCAACCATCCCACTTTATACGTGAAGAAATGGAGTCCCAGAGAGGGAGGAAGTGACTTTTCAAGGGTCACAAAGGCAACAAGTAGGAGAAGCAGGATTTGGCCCCAGGGCTCTCCAAACCCAGTGCTCTTTCCACTACTCCACAAGGACTCTTTTGATAATGATATTAAGATAGCCATGATGGACTTTACCACAATGTCATTAGACTCTTTTCTTCTCCCTTCCCTTCCATCTCTAACTCCCAGAAGCTCTGGCTCTGCTCCCATTCCCCACTAGGGAGACTCAATCTCCTTCCTCCTCTGTACTATGGGACTGACTGGCCCCAGGAGCACTGTTTTGTCAAATGTCATGCTTTCGTGGGACCAGTGGACAAGAGCAGCCAGGGTGAGCCTGTACCTATGGTGTGTGTCCTCTTGTGTTACCTGTACACAAAGACATTGGAGTGTTACACCTGAAATGACACGATACAGCCAGGCAGAAATGCGAGAGAGGGTCATCTGCAATTGAGCGAGTCATCATGCAGGGAAAGGAGACAGGGACGGGGGGAATGTTCAGCACATCAGTGCAGGCCAATGTCCTTTCATCTGTGCCAACACTAGGGCTTGATACCTCTTCAACATCCTATTAAATCATGCCGGTATTTATGACTTGGTCAAACTTCAGGGGGCAGTCTGTGCAGCCGTCACAGGCAGGGCCCAGAAGGCGAAACCACCACCTGTGACTTCAGAGGAGAATTGGTTCTCAAAAGACCACAGCCCCGTGGCAATAGGAATTAAAGGGGGAGGGTGAGAAATCGAATTCTAGACTCCAAAAGGGGGTGCAGGTGTTGCCTAAACCAGTTTGTAGAGTCATAAGGAGGGGGAACCCAAACAAAATAACCAACTAGGGAAAGCCTGAAATGGAGCTGAATTTGTTGACAGATCTCCTTGAGCATCATTTATGCTATGGGTTTGGGGAATTTTCCTAAATACCCAGTCATTTAGCCTGGACAAAGATGATTTTATCATCTCAGAGGCTGATGTTCACAATCTTTGGACAGTCTGGCGACTAGGGCAATAGAATTCTAAACAAATGATTAAAAACAGCTAACATCCTCAAACAACAGTGGGCTCCAGCTGAAGAAGAAGGGGGTTCTTTGAAGGAACTGAAGAAGGGAAGAAGCCATGACAGCTGTTTACAAATACATGAGGGGGTCTCATGGAAAGCACTGTCCTGCTTGACCCTGCAGGGCAGAACAAGATGCAACAGCTGGAATTGATAGAGGCAGTATGGGATGTTTGTATGGGCGATAGTGGGCCAATGAAGTTTAAGGTTTATGACGGTAGGGACACTGTCTTATATAACCTTGTCATCTGACCAAAGAGGGTGCTTCATCAATATTTTGCTTAATGAAGAAACAATATTCTGGAAGAGGGAAAATGACATATTTTTGGATACTACGTTGGAGTAGGACACGATGGGAGAAGGAAGTTTTGTGCAGTGATGAGAGCTTGTAGTGGGAGTTAGAAGGTCTTGGTGTGAACCTTGACTTTGCCCCTTTGCCTATGTGATGTTAGATAAGGTGCTCCTTCTCTGGACCCCATTTTCCTCCTTTTAAAATTAAGTAGTTGCATTTGATGATTCCTAAGGTCCTTTCTGGTTCCAAATCGATGGCTGTTATGAGGGCCTAAATTCCCTTCCTTCCCTGAATCTTATGGTTCTCTCAGGAGTAGCACAAATGTTTTAGGAGACATAGGTTTTTCCCCCCTTACAGGTCTTTAAATGGCAAAGGACATAAAGAAACTGCCACCTGTACAGTACAGATCTCACACAAGGGCATTATATTATCCACTTAGGACTCAACGGCACATCAGGACATTCAGTGGCTACCTTCTGCATGGCAGCAGGAAGGCTCATTCACTAATCACTAGAGGAGCTGGGAATGATTCTTAAAAAGCCCTGACTCTTAGACCCAACTGCTAACCATCTAATTATAATTTTTATTGTGTGGTCATTTTTCAGTTGTGCCCAACTCTTCATGACCCCATTTGGGGTTTCTTGGCAAAGATACTAAAGTTGTTTGCCATTTCCTTCTCCAGTTCATTTTACAGATGAGGAAAGTGAGGTAAACAGGGTTAAGTGACTTGCCCAGGGTCACACAGCTAGTAAGTGTCTGAGGCCAGATTTGAAAAAGAAATAAAGTGCCCTACAACAAACAGGCAAACCTCCTTCCCCTGGCCTCAGTTTAAGTCTATAAGGAGTGCTTTTGTTTGTGTTCTCTGTTGATGATAAAGCAAGCCAAACTGCTATCTCAACAAAGCAAGAAGCTAGCAGGAAGGCAAGAAAGGAGAGGCATAAGGAAACTGGGTTTTATAGCAAATAGTCATGGCCTAAGATGGGTTATGTGGTATATAAGGGAGAGATTCCAGGACTGGAAGGCAGGAGAAGTGGGTTCCAGTTTCAGCTCTACTGTGTGACTCTGGACAAATCACTTGTTCTCTCAAAGCTTTGGTTTACTCTTCTGAACAACGAGGGAGGTGGCATTTTCACTGACCATTGTCCAGAAGCTCCCCCTCCTCATCTGACTCCTGGCTTCCTTCAAGTTCTGTCTAAAATCCCATCCACGAGAAGCCTTTCCTGGTCTCCCTTAAGGTTAGGGCCTTTCCTCTATTGATTATCTCCAATTTATCCTTTATAGATCTTGTTTGTACATAGTTGTTTTTATGTTTTCTCTTCTATTAGATGGGGTTCCTTGAGGGAAAAAAATTATCCCCCATCTCTTAGCATGGTGCCTGGCACATAGTAGGTACTTAATAAATGTCTATTGACCACCAATCGCTCAGGTGCCTTCTGACTTTATCAATTTATAGGTTCTTTCCAGCTCTCCATTCTATATTCTAAGATCCCTTCTAACACCCAGGACAACACTCTGTACTCAAGTGTCCCTTGATGAATGTTTGCTTTTATAAATGAATGAATACTTCTGTGATTGTGCCTCCATCTAACTAGGACAGTAAAAGAAGTAAGGGAGGGGCAAATGAAGGAAGGGGCTAGAGTTGAACAGGAGGCTGGACATGCCATATATTCCCTTCCCGTGTCTATCAAGAAGCCCTCAGCAGGATTTTGGAAGCTCAGTGTGAGTTCTGAGGTTGGTGACCATTGTAACTGGATTTGAAGGTGCCGAGCTTGGGGCTTCCTTGTTTTAGTTCTCAGAGGACAAGGACTGAAGTCTTATTCGTGTTTTTATCTTCTTTAGTACAGAGCCTAGGGCACTGCATGTAAGAGGTACTCAATAAATGTCTGTGTATATCCCTAGACTGTTAATTCCTTGAAGACAGGGTCTGGGCTTACAGTCAAAACACCTTATTCAAGGCCTCCTCACTCTCTGACCAAGGGAAAATAATTTGTTTAGGCCTTTGAAGAAAACATTTTCTAAACTGTAAAACCTGACTGCAATATGAGTTCTTATTGCTCTTATCCTCTTCCCTGGTGCTTAGCACAGTAGAGGACACAGAGTAGGGTTAGGGATAGGGACTTAAAACTGAGATTTTATTGGTATAGGGAGATCCCTCTACTTGTAGCTCACTGATTTAAGACTAGAATGTTGCCTGGGGGCACTGAGAGGCAGCCAGGTCATGCAGTAGACAGAACACCAGGCCTGAAGTCAGTCAGGAAGACCTGAATTCCAACAATGCCTTATCAGCTGTATGCCTGGAGGAGTCACTTAATGGCTGTCTGCTTCAGTTTCTTCAACTCTAAAATGGGATGATAACAGCCCTATCTCTCAGGGTTGTTTGTTGTTAAGACACAATGAAATAATATTTGTAAAGTACTTTGCAAAATTTAAAGTACTATATAAATGCTAGCTAGAAATAGCTACGATAAATACCAAGAGACATTAAGTGACATTTTTCATGGTCGCACCATTAGTATTTGTCAAAGGCAGGCCTTAAATTCAGGACTTTCTGGCTTTGAGGCTAGCTTTCCTCTCCTGCTGAGTGCTTAGGAAATATCTGTAGGATTTACCTTTTACATTTGTTGAACTGAGTTAGTGTAAACCCAGCCCCTTCCAATTAAATAGGAAACCTCAACTATTCAACTTGTAATCTGATCCTTAGTGAGAAAGGATTCTGTATACATGCTCAAGAACTGTTAGCAGAATTGAGTAATAATAGCTTGTATTTTGGTTTTACAAAGTGCTTGACATGCCTAATCTCACTTGGTCTTCCCAGCTACGCTCTGTGAGATACATATGGCATATATTATGGCCTCCATTTTTCAGGTGAGAAAGCCGAATCACAGAGTGTGTTTTCTCAGAATCACAAAGCTGGTGTCAGAGCTGGTACTGGAGCCCAGGGATGCCTCCAGACCCAAAGCTCTTCGGACGATACCTCAGTGGCTCAGTGAAGAGCGTGACTGGGGGTGGTGGGAGTGGGGAGCCAGGAGAATTAGGGATGTGTACTGCTGATTTAACTTTCTCATGAGTTATGAAAAAGCTGGTGATGGCGTCACTCAATGAAAGGACATTTCTGCTGAGTTCCCACATGAAAATGGATGATGTCAGAGGTGAAATGCACAAGGAGAGGCGTTCATGCTACACCACGTCACATAAACCCAATGAGACATGCTTCTGCCTCCTCCCACCCCTTACCCCCTAACCCCCCATCCCAGCCTAACAATGCCTTTAAAGGTTGTTTCCTGTCCCCCGTACCAATGGTGCAATGCTCTCCATTCCAGCCTGGGCTGCATTCACATTTGCCATCCCGGCAGGTCCCGTGCTCGTTGCAGCGAGGGTGGCATGCCCTCTGATCACAGGTTGACCCCATCCAGCCATCCTCACAGCGACAGGTGCCTCCCACGCAGACTCCATGGCCTCCACAGTCTGACGCGCAGATCTCTGGGGGGACGATCAAGAGATGGGGCAGGAAGGAGGTGGGGAGGAGAGGAAGTGGGAGAAGACAGTGGGGGGAAGGAAGAATGAGAAAAAAACCCCCAAAATCCAGAGTGTCGCTCTGCAGAAAAGCAGCCACACTTTACTTCTCAGCATTACAGGAATGAAAGGACTCTCTTGGGGTTGCTAACACTAATCCCCTGGGACAATACAAATCCAAGGGGCAGCTGACTTTCCCCTCTTTCTCCTCAATTTCCCTCAGCCCTTTCTCTTTTCCAAATGGACAAGTCTGGCTCACCAAGCTTTTATGTTTGCCAGTTCCAAGGGGGAAAGCCCTTCTGAACAGATGTAAGGAAAGTCAAATTTAATTAAAAATTGATTATATGAAAACAATCCAGAGATGAATCACTGATAATAAAGTTAAGTGATGTCAAAGTCTGTGTAACACATTTAACCAGGGGTTTGCTGCAGCTGCTGTGTTCCCTTTTCTAAACCTTGCCCTTGCTGCTCACTGAGGGGGAAAGAGGGAAGGAGAAGGAGCGGAGGATTATTCCCATTTTACAGATAAGGAAGCTGTGGCTCAGCAAGGTTCTGAGATGAGCTCTTAGGTTACATGGCTAGGAAAAGGCAGAGCCGGGCCTTAAGCTCCATCTCCTGATTCACCATGCTTCACTAATCACACCGTCTTCTAAGAATACAGAAAATACTTTGCCTGGTCCGTGATCTGGAACTACTTTGATTCTTCTATCTTGGTACCCAAACCTGAGAAACTCTTCTTCTCATCTGGGCTCCTCTACTTTATTTCCCTCTGTTCCACTTTCCGGCAAGCAAGACTACTGGCCACCCCTTGACCTTCTCTTACCAACCATGATCACACATTCCCTTCCCCACTCCTGAAACGCCTTCCTTCCACAAATCAGCTTTTGACATTCTGTTGTTCCTTCAGTTAAAAGGACCTTACCTCAGATGACTTTGAAGCGTTCTCTGATTTTCCCCAGACACAACCCTCCAAGGAGAAAGTGACCTCTCTCTCCCCAAATTTTTTTGAGCCTTTTTGCCTAACTTTTAATCTTTGCTGTGTTTATATTCTATGCTATTGCATAATTTTTCTTGCACATGTTATCTCCCTGGAATTCTTAGATTCCTTATGCAGAAGGCCTAGGTGATATCCGTTTCTGTGTGTTAGTACTTAGCAAGGCACCCTGTACACAGGAAGGGTTTAATAAATCTGGTCCAATTGAGTTGTGTCTCCATGGTAATTGTGACACCTCTCATTTATCTTGAATCAAATTCTTTTTGGCCCTTTAATAAAAGCAAGCCTGCCTTAGGCTCAAATGACTCATTTTTGGTTTAGAAGGGGCCTATATTCTATCTGGCCATTGAATAAATTTTTTTTTCAAAGTTAAGAAGATCTTATTGGAGGCAGCCTGGAATAGTGGGAAAGGGCATAAGACTTGGAGTCAGGAGGACTCAGGTTCAAATCTCACCTAAGACACAAGTTATGTGACTCTGGGAAAGCCATATAAGTCATATATCTCCCCCTCCTCCTCTTCTTTCCCCTTCTCCCTTCTTTTCTTTGCTTCTTTCTTCCTTCCCTCCCCTCCTTACTACATTCTAGCTGTAGTCACCCTCAGGTTTGCCTTGGCTCAGGGGCAGAGCTTATGTTATAATCTACAAGTTCCAGGAAAGAAGTCATCCCTGTTCCTCAACTTCCTCACTTGTAAAATGAGGTCTTTGGTCTAGACAACCTCTAAGATCCCTGTCAAACTCTAGGATCTTATGCTTTGGTTGTGAGTGGGCTGTGGCAACAAAGGAAGGAGGCCTTACATCCTTTTTTTAGTTTTCACTGGCATGATTTCTCTGGGCCTCGGTTTCCTCATCTGCGAATGAGAGGGTTGGACTTTGTGACTAGTGAGCCTCTTTCCAGCTCTAAACTGTGATCCTGCGGGTCATCCTCCTAAAAGTGAGAGCCACACACAGTGGGGTCATGGAAAGGCCCTTGGCTTGGGAACTGCGTAAACCTGAGTCTAGTCCCAGCTGTTAATCACGAGCTCCGAGACTTAGGGCTAGAAGAATTCTCTCCCTCTGAAATCTCACTGCACTTTGGACTTGTCACATCCTCATCACAGTCTGTGTCACTTGTGTACATGGGCTATTGTGTATATATTTTCTCCCTATCGCCAGTTTTGTTGATTTTTGTCCTGCCACTGGACTTCAGTGACTCTACAAGAGAGAGTGAAGCTCATGACTTTGTGTAGCTCTGCCTCACTTAAGTCATGGGTGATGTCATCAGTCCTCTTCATGCATCATCTCCTTAAAAGACTCACCCTGGGTAAGTCACTTAACCTCTTGGTACACTTTGCAAAGAAGGCGCTGACTTACATTAGTAGAAGCAATTTCCTCATCTGGGAGTTCTCTATAGCAATGAAATCAGAGGACCAGTCTTCCCATCCAACTGTATTTTAAGGCCCTGAGGGCCTTCTCTGGGGGGCCTATATGTAAAGCCCTAGGCACCAGGTTATAAAGACCAAAATGAAACAGGAACTAACGTTCTACAGGGGAGAGTGATATTCGAAATGCCTTAGAGCCCCACGGTCCTACTGGTTCTATGACACGCATCCCAGAAGGTTTGTTTCTTCTGCACACAGGTGTGCATTGTGTCAACAGCTGTTCCAGGTCATAGGTATAATGAGCTTGTGCATTTTTTGAGCCTCATCCAAGGCTTGGCCTGTTTGAATGCTTCACACGACCTGGAGTGAGTCAGTCTAAATTTGTTTGCATCACTCCAATTAACAGAGCCCCACAAATGAGAACAGGTCAAAAATTTCAACCAGGTGGAGAGACTTCTCTCGCCAGACTACTTTGCTCAGAGGTGAAGTGAGGGCTGCTGCAGATCTGACCCCTGAGGAAAGCGTTTGTGCATTTCCTGGCCCAAGGAAGAAGGAGGGGTTCTCCAAAGCTGAAAATGGCCTCTATCCTTTCACACACAGGTCAAAGCACTTGGGGCCCCCCAAGACAAAGAAAGACAAACAGCAGGCACTAACTAGGCCTCCCTCCTGCCTTTAGTCAATAGTCTTTCCCCCCCCCTTCATTCCCCTTCTCCCTTCTTCTCTTTTCTTCTTTCTTTCTCCCCTCCTCTCCTCTCCTCTTTACTATATTCTAGCTGTAGTGACCCTCAGATTTGCCTTGGCTCAGGGGCAGAGCTGATGTTATAATCTACAAGTTCCAGGAAAAAAGGTGGGGGACAGGGGTGATGGTCATTCATTTGCCTAGTTCAGGGTATTCTTCTGATGACGGTTTATAGTGCGAAAGTCATCAGCAAATGGTACATCTGTTAAACGAGGTGTAAGCCTGCAGGCAGAATATTTTCTACTATCAAAATTTGGCATTCCTTTGTAACCCTGCTCAAGAGACTCTAAATGGGGCCAGTTTTAATTTGGTCATCCAGTCTAAGAAGGCAATTTTCACTTGTTTCCTCACTGGCTGTTTTTGAGATAGCTAGGTGGCTCAGCGGATAGAGCCCTGGATCTGGAATCAGGAAGATCTGAGTTCAGATTTGACCTCAGACACTTACTAGCTGTGTGACCCTGGGTAAGTCACTTAACCTGTTTGCCTCAGTTTCCTCAATTGTCAAATAGGGATAATAAGAGTACCTAGCCCCCAGGGCTACTGTGAGAATTAAATGAGATAATATTTGTAAAGTGCTATGGAAACCTTAAAGCACTATATAAATACTATTACTGTTGTAGTAAAAAATATATAGCAGTGGCATGGTCTAATGCAGCCTGGAGGACACACGTGGCCCTCTTGGTCAAGTGCAGCCCTTTGACTGAATCCAAACTTCGCATGTGGCCTCCGGGCCTCAGGTTCCCCACCCCTGGTGGAAAGAGCACTAGATTTGGAATCAATAAACTTAAGTACTGAGACCACTTTCACTCAATTTAGCAACAAAACCGCTGAGCTAAGCCCCTGATTATGCATCTGAGACTGAGAGGCTTTCTTCTGACTGATACGTAGCCTTACAGTGAATATAGTCTTCAAAATCTGTATTACGCAAAGGTCTTTCCAGATTCTTTGTATCCATCATACTCGCTGGCCTTAATTATATTATCGTATTCTCCTACATTAATGTACCAAAATTTATGTAGACGTTGTTTTATGGTAGCACATTTACATTGTTTTCAGATGTTTTGCAATTCCATATACTACTATTACCGTGGAAATCTTTGAAGAGCGAGCTTTGGCTTGGTTTGGTTTTTTGTTAACACTTTCTAGGTATGTACTCCAACAACAGAATCACCAAAATCCAGGATAAATGACTATTTTTGTAACTTTACTGTGGGCTAACAGACTGCTGTGTAAAAAGATTCTAGTTAACCAAGAAGCATTTATTAAGTACCTACTGAGTGACAGGAACATAAAAAGAGAAGGCACTAGTCCCTGCTCTCAAGGAACTCACGGGCTGATGGGAGAGACAACATGCGAACAACTATGCAGAAACAAGATATAGGATAAACTGGGGGTAAACTCAGAGGGTTTATAAATGCTTAATAAATGATGACTAATGGATGGATCCACACTCTGCGTGAAGGAGAAGCTCACTATCTCCAGACGCAAACCGTTCTGCTGTTGGATAGGTGGTTATTGGGATGTTCTTCCTTACATAGAACTAAAACCTTTTTCCCCCGTATCTTCCACGGATTATTACAAGTCCTATCCTCCAGTACCAAATAAAAGAAAGGTAAGCTCTTCTGCCAAACAATTGCCTTTCATGCTGAAGCACTGAGTGGAAAGAACTTGGTGGCCCTTTGGTCTCATCCCTTCATCTTGTGGATAAGGAAACAAGAGCTCACAGAGGAAAAGAAATAATCAAGATGGCGAGTCAACTTCAAATAGAAATGGATTCTGCTTGCCACCAGGCGGGCTAACCTAGTCCAACCTTCATTTTACAGAAGAAGGGAAGTGACTTTGACAAGTCACATAGTAAGAAGCCAAGGGTTAAGTTACCGGACAGTTATTATTTGCATCGGCGCAAGGAGTTTCTGTACCTGGAGTTCCCTAAACCTTGATGAAATCAAAGATCTGGATTTTAAAAAAAAAACAGATACAAATGAAAAGGAGTTATGACTAGGAAGAAGGTAGAGATGGGGAGGAGATACTAGTATTCTCCACTCAAATTATCTGGTCTTTACTTGTGTATCTGCCCTTGAGGCCAGGGATTCTTTCTGGCTTGCTACCCCTGTCTCACAGGGCCTGTCCTGACTCCTAGCATTTTCTCTGCTTATCCCCCATCCCTACAATGCTCTCCTTCCTCATCTCTGCCTCCTGGCTTTCCTCAAGTCTCAGCTAATCTCCCACCTTCTGCAAGAAGCCTTCTCTTAACGCTAGGACCTTCCCTCTGCTGGTTGTCTCCACCATATACTGTCTTTATCTTGTTTATACAAACCAGTATACAAATAGTTATTTTCAGGGTGTGTCCCTCATTAGACCACCAGCTCCTTGCGAGTAAGGGCTGTCTTCTGCCTTTCTTTGTAGGAATGAATGAAACTAATGCATTCTAGGCCTCCGTGACTGCCTACCTTGTCAACAGCCTGCACCTCTGCTAACTTCACTGACTGCAGCGGAAGGAAACCAAGCTGCAGCCCAGGGGCTGGAAGGCCCAGAAAACAGCAGCCAGTTGGCATTCTTTGCCTTTGTAATGAAACCCAGGAACCTCTCCTACCTCTGGCAGTGTTTTTGTTCTGAGCTCCCCTTGTATTCAAGCCAACACAAAACTCAACCCTTCGGGCACATTCTCACACATGGTTTGGTTACACTACCAGTGAAGAGAGAGGAATCTTCCATCTAAATATTTCTTTAAGTTTCCTGTTTAACTCAGGGCATTCCTCCTGCCTCTAGCTATTAAACTGCCCTGAGGACATCTGCTCCCTACATTAGAACTTTACAAGCTGGGGTTCCCTCCCCCGTTCCAGCTTTAATGGCCGAGGTCTGATCAGGAGTAGCCTTCACGTTTATGGGGTGCTAATAGAAAAGATCAAACCCCGTTGGGGTCTTGGCTTTCATTAAACAGATGGGCCTTTCTGGCTGCCTAAGCAGAGAAGAGCAACCATCTGAAAAGGGGAGGGAAAACCTGGGATCAGAGAATCCCAAGGACCTCCAATGTACGATGTTCCAGCTAGAAGGGTCCTTACTGCATAGAACGGTAGGACAGAGAACACAGAAGCTTAGAACTGGAAGGTGCCAGAAAGCTCATCTTATTTTACAGAAAGGGATTATGAGTCCCAGAGAAGGTAAGTTACTTGTCAAGTTACAGTGAGAAGCAGAGTTAACATCTCTGGTTCATTTTCTTTGATATTCATACTCAGAACATTCACATATATAGATCATTGAGGTCACTGGTTTTAGTCTCAGTACTCTTTTTTTTGAGGGGGGAAGGCAAGGCAATTGGGGTTAAGTGACTTGCCCAAGGTCACACAGCTAATAAATGTCAAGTGTTCAAGGTTGGATTTGAACTCAGGTCCTCCCCCTCAGTACTCTTCTTAAACACCATTTCCAGTTTACTATTCCTCAAGAACTTCTAGGCCTCTCCACCGATGCTCTTATGTGCAATGTTGCATTTGCTCTATTTGACTCATTCTCTAGAATTCTCCATCTCCTGGATGTTTGCTTTTCCCACCCTGAAGAAACCTCCACCTTAGGGTCCTCTCTGCTGATTGGACACTTCCTACCCTGGACCATTACTTCTTTTTCTTTTTTTAAAACATATTTCCACAGTGGTCATTGTTGTAAAGAAGAATTAGAATCACAGGAAAGAAGAAACAAAAAAATAGAGAACATAGTATGCTTTGATCTATATTCAGACTGCACAGTTCTTTCTCCGGATGTGGATAGCATTTTCCATGAGGAGTCTTTCGGAATTAGTTGTCTTAGATTCTTATCTTTCTGAGAAGAGATAAGTCTATCAAAGTTGTGGACTGTTATTTCTTGACAGGCCCTAGGCATGCTCACTTCCCCCTTGTCTGGACTGATTCTCCATTTCTTCATTTATAGCTTTGCCCCAACTAGGGTTATCCCTCTCCCCTATCATTTCCAGTTTCCATTTATGTATTCTCTTCCCTTATTAGCATATAAACTCTTGGAAAGCAGGGGCTATCTTGATTGTTTTCTTTTATTTGTATCTCCTACATTAAAGTACCACCTTTATGGGTCTCTGTTTCCCCACCTGCAAAATGAGGGTTTTGAAAAGAACGACCTCTAGGGTTCCTCGCAGCTCTAAATCCAAGGATCCTACGTACAACTTGATAACAGTATCTGAGTTATACAAATGTAAGTTATGATTTTCATAAGATTTCCCCACAGTAGGGCCACGTTCTTGTAGATCTTGATAAAATTGTGTGGTTTTTTTTTGCCAAAAGGTAAAACCCCTTTTCTTTAAATATGGGGCACCTTGGCTGGATTTCCTCTGTAAATATTTTCAAAATCATTATCCTACCAAGGTGACAGAAGAATGTTGAAAGCAGGTAGATCTGGCTGTCTGTTGACCATGCATTCATTGCATGGATTTAACTCAAGACTTCAACAGTTTAAGAACTTTGAAGTTTTTTTTAAATTTTTTAAACCCCAGACTTGACAAGTTTGCTTCTGATCTGGGAGCCAGATGAATTTTCTGCTTTCAAGGAAAGAAAAACAACACAAGGGGAAAAAAGGCATAATGTTCTCACCCTCAAGTTGAGACTGTAATTAATGTAACCTAAGGGTATACAGAAGGGCCTTGAGGAATCCTCTGGAAAGACTCAAAGAGTGAGGCTCAACACATCTGGCCAATTTACTACCTGAACCATATGGACATTTTCCTTTGGACACTAACTAGCTGGGTATGTTATACGACCTCTCTGAGCTTTAGTGTGCTCATCTGTAAAATGGGGATGAATAAATACCTATGGTGGTCATTTCACAGAGCAGTGAAGAAGCTCTAATGAGACCATGTGACCATCTTCATTCTATATACAGCCCCCAACCCTTCCGACATTCCATACCTAGCTCTGGGAACAAAGATCAGATGATACTACCATTGTTCTATGACTCCATTTACCACTCCCATGCTTTCCTTTTTATTTTTTTTTTGGAGGGGGGAAGGCAGGGCAATTGGGCTTAAGTGACTTGCCCAAGGTCACACAGCTAATAAGTGTGTCAAGCATCTGAGGTCGGATTTGAACTCAAGTCCTCCTGACTCCAGGGCCGGTGCTCTCCTCACCGCACCACCTAGCTGTCCCTAGTCCCATGTTTTTCTTGACCCAAACACCCCTCATTGGCCATGACTACAGTATATGCACTATCTCCTGCTATCAGAATGAAAACTTCTTAAGGGTAGGCACTGTCTTGCTTTTTCTATTTCTATCCTCAGGGCTCAGCACTGTGCCTGGCATACAGTAAATGCCTGATAGATATTTTTCATGTGTTCACAGATGTCACTGATTGTTATATGCAAAGGCAGGAGCCCCTGTGGACAGCAGATCTTTCAACAAATATTCGTTAATTATGTACCAGGTTCTATTTAGAATGTCAGGGATACAATGATTAAGATAAATCATGTTAAAACAAGGGAACAACGTGACAAGTGCACAGGAAAGGTATACACAAATCTCTCTGAGGACTTTAAGAAAGGGAGAAAGCACAAACATCTTGCTGGGGTCTGGGAGGTCATGTAAACTTCATGGAAGAGGGACGTCTAGAATATCTTCAAATACAGCTGAGAAGGGAGGTGGCATCAGACTGTGGATAGCCTTGAATGCCAACTTAAAGAATCTGAAATTGACCTTATAGGACTTTGAACTAGGCAGTGACATGATCAGGATGATGCATTAGGCCCGATGGGCAAAAGTTCCAGTGAGGAGGCACCATGGTTCAACAGAAGAAAGAACTTTCAGACCCTCAGAAGTGTCCCCAAATGGAACAGACTTCCCTAGGAGACAGTGAGATCCCCTAGAGCTAGCTGGACTTGTCAAACATGTTGTACCTGCTCAGGTATAGGTTGGCAATGAGCTCTTAGGCCCCTGGCAACCCCAAGTCTAGGATTTGAACATATATATATGTATATACATACACACACACACACACACATATGTGTATATATATATGTATACACACACACATATATATGTGTGTATATGTATGTATGTATGTGTATATATATATATTATATATATATATATATATGGAGAGAGAGAGAGAGAGCATGTGCACAGAGTCTGCAAAATGCTTTACATACATTATCTCCTCTGATCTCCCCTACTAGGGAGACAGTATAGTATGGCAGAAAGGACATGGGATTAGGAGCCAGAGGAACTGGGTTTGAATCCTGTCTCCACTTGTGTGATCTTGGCCAAATTTATCCATTATTCTGGGCCTCAAATTTTTTCATCTATAAAAGGGGTGGGGTTTGGGTTTGATAACCACTATGGTGACCCTGAGCAAGTCACTTTGCCCTGTTTGCCTCAGTTTCCTCATCTGTCAAATGAGCCGGAGAAGGAAATGCCAAAACCACTCAGTATCTTTGCCAAGAAAACCCCAAATGGCATCACAAAGAGTCAAACACAACTGAAATATTGAGCACAACAACAAAGGTCCCTTCTAGAGCCAAAGCTATGTTCCTCTGACCCCACGACAAATCTGAATTGCCCAGGATCACACAATGAGCGAATGTCTGAGGCAGGATCCAAACCCAGGCCGACTGCCAGCTTAGACGCTCCACCATACCATGCTGCAGTACCAGGTAAGGGGCTTTAGCACATGCACTGACTCTAGGGGTGAGGGCGACAGGAAAGCTGGGAGGCGAAGCCTCTAGGCTAAATGAACGCTGCAGGATGTACAAAAAGAAAAAAAAAGCCCTCCTGCTTCTTCACAGCAGATGCTAATTGGCCCGCCAGCACTTACGAAGTCCATGGTCTATTAAGGCAACGTTTTAATTCGTCTGGCCTTATTTTCACAATCCTGTTCATTAAAAACGTTGGGAGGAGAAGGAGTCGCTGCTCCCAAATGGGAAAGAGATCTGCATAATTTTCCCATCAAATCACTTCCACGTGTGAAGATGCCCCGAACTTGACCCGGCGGAGACACAAGCCCACAGCCAAAAGCTTCCCACTTGAGGAGAACTGATGCAGATGGAAATTGTTTCTAAAATTCATGAGGAGGGAAGGCAGAGATGGGGCCGCGTTTCTCCTCGGCTGAACCTTTTAATGACTCGGAATCTGGTACTCAGATGTAAGATCTGGTGAAACTGTGCTGTACTTCTCAGGGCTGAGGGCACTCGGAATGACCTTGAGAAAGGCAGCCAGAATCCTGGCTTTACTGCTTGCTAGGAAGGTGACTGGAGTCAGGTGAAAACCTCACCTCTGCTCCTTCCTACCCAGGTCATCTCAGAAGGTTGAATGACATTCCTGGGTCTTAGTTTTTTTCACTGTGAAATGAGAGGGTGGGGTTCTCTCCCTATTTTGTATCATGGGCTTCTCTGGCAAAATTCTTATTATTACTGTTATCATTTTTTAGGGATTCAATCCGAGTTAATGACTTGCCCAAGGTCACACAGCTAATAAGTATCCAAGGATGCATTTGAATTCAGGTCCTCCTGCTTCCAGGGCTGGTGCTCTATCTACTCCACCATCCTAGCTGCCCTCTAGAATTGTAAATAAAATACAAAAGATAGCAAACGAAACCAGCTATATTTAAATAAAGATGTAACTGCTTTCCCCACCAAGTTCATGGACCATCTTGCAATCTATCTACAAGCCCAGGTTAAGGGAACCCCTGGACTGGATAATTTCTGAGGTCCCTCTCAGCACTTGTAGTTTAGGAAGTCTCAATTTCCTCCTCTGTACAATGGGGGTATTATAACTCTTGGATGGTGTGCTTCATAGGACCATTGTGAGGAAAGTACCTAGTAGACTTTAAAATGCTAAATAAAGGTAAGACATGGCTATGATTTTGTACAGGATCTTGGGTAGGATTTCGTGTCTCACAGCCAGCTCCTAGAGCGTTGGCCATGGCACCATCATCTCTACACACTTAGAGCATATAGAATCTTGCAGCTGAACAGGTAAAGACCCCCAGAGTGACTATAGGATAACGAGAGGGATTTTCATGGGGGGCCAAGAGATTGTCTCACAGGGTGACGGAATGGAGGTCTCCCCTCCTTTAGTGACTCCCACTGCTCTCTAGTTGTTTCAGATTTATCCCTGCTTCCCTAAGCTGACCACCGGCTGCTTGGGTGGAGGGCCTGAGTCCTTAGACTGCTTGGTGTTCTAACGCAGTAAAGCAGAGCATAGGAGGTACTCAGTACCACTCTGCCTATTAGACTGTGAGTTCCCAGACCATGTATGGGCATTTATATCCCCAATCTCTAAGATATGGTAAGTACTCTGCATAAGCTGAGCGCTCAATAGATTCATCCTTATTCATTCATTCACTCATTGATTCAACAAAAACTTCTTGACTAAAGAAGCAACATGTGACCCTGGGCAAGTCACTTAGCCTCTCTCTTTGCCTCAGTATTCTCATCTATAAAATGGGGATAATAATGGCAATTATCTCCCGAGTTTGCCATGAGAATTTACTATTACTATTTTTTTTTACTTGGAGTCAGGAAGGCCTGAGTTCAGATTCTTTTGATGATTCCTTTGCTTAACCATAAGCTAATAAAGTTTACCTGTCTCCATTGCTTCATCTGTAAAATCATGATAAAAAAATCCCTGTAGTGCCTACGTCACAGGCTATTGTAAGGTATGGATACTGAGTTCATAGTACATAGGAGGCACTTAATAAATGTGGACTGACGGATGGATGTGCTGTACCAACCTTAAAGTGCTACATGCAGGTCTGTTCCTGTGTTTGCCATCTCCAGAAAACAACCACAGGAGGGAGATGAGGAGCGAAGGCTGGGTGAGGATGGTCAGTGTCAAGAGAAAGGGGCATGAATAGAGGACTCTCCTATGTGAGAAGCAGAGGGGGAGAGTTGGGCAGTTGTCGGCCTCGGAAGCTCCCGATGTGGCTTTGGATATGGATTCCACCACTTCTCAGTTCTGTGATTGCGGGCAAGTTACTTCACCCCATTTCATCTTTGTTTCAGCACTGGGAAAACAAGCCCCAAAATACTGGCCTGTGGAGGGACGTATCAAGAGTGCCATGGGAACCAGATGGGGAGTCTCACAATACGTGCTATCTGGAGCCTCTGTGATATGCTTATCACGCAAAATTGTCCCCCTTGGTTACCTGCATCTGTGTCTTAGCATTCTCTGCTGTGACAGGGACACTCCCTGGGGGCTGAGGAAGGGCGGTGAGGGCTGTCTTTTCTACACTTTCCATTTTCCCCAGTGCTGACCACTGCTATCTGTATGTAGCAAGAGTTTAAAAAAAAACTGCTTGCTAAATGCATGACAGATAACTGCCCCGCTTACCTCATTGGACTATTAGGAATAGGTTAGAAGGAATCTTAGCCCACAGAATACTCTAATTGAAAGGGATCTCAGCACACGGAATGTAAGGGGCGGAAGGAAGCTTCCAGCCTGTCAAGGGTTGCAAAATGCTTTATATAACCTTATCTTGCTTGTTTCCTTTATGAAGGGGGGGCACGAGAGAGAACTGCCTCAGATTAGGAGTCAGAGGACCTGAGTACAAATCCTAATTCTCCCACTTACTACCGGTGTGACTCTAGGTAAGTCATTTAAGGTCTCTGGACTTCAGTTTCCTTGTCTGTAAAGTGGGGGACGGGTTTGGACTCAGAAACCTCAAAGGCCCTTTGAAGCTCTAATCTATCATCTTAAGACCCTCACACATAACTCTCTTTTCATTTTATTCCCAATTTCCAGGGGAACAAACTGAGGGTAGTAAAAGATGACCAGGCTCACATGACTAGTCAGTGTAGATCGTGAAGACTGGCCACCTCATTTTAGAAAAAAGTAAACTGAGGCACAGGTACCATATTCCCACAGTCCTATGCTACAGAGTTATTTGCTGGTCTGCCAATAAAACTCCAACAGTGCCTGATTTCAGTACTGCTCGAAAATTGCAAGTTCCCCAGGTGAGCGTTTGTGGGATATTCCCTTTCTCCTCGTCCCTTCACCTCCCCCAGGACTGATATAGAGCTCAGGGCTGGGGGAAGGGGCAGGAATGAGAAGGAAGGAGGCCAAACCCAAGCAGAGAAATGAAGATCACTTAGGCACTAAGGAAAAACCAGAGTGATCTTCCCACGTGATGGAAATTCTGCATATGTTGTTGGAGTGTCAGGCCCTGCCATGAAACATGCTTCTGAAGGTACAAAGCTAATTAACCTTTCAACCACACTACCTTTTAACTCATCTAACAGTGCCCAGAAACCTTTCAAACCAATCAGCAAAGAGGACTCTAGTGCATCGGCACCAGGTGCCCTCACCCCTGCCCTGATTGAAAGCCTTTAAAAAGCACGTCACCCCGGGAGCTCCTGGGTAATGCTAATGCTTGTATAACCTATGTATAACCTATGCTAATACACTTAATTTGAGGCCATATTACTTTCCAATTAGAATTATTCTACTAAGGACCAAATTCCCAAGCCCAGGACTAAGGAGAGCCCGTGTGTCTGTTACTTAAAACGTGATAGGAATAGTGGGGAAGGAACCCTGGCCTGGAAGTTGGGGGATCTGGGTTCTAGTCCCTGCTCTGCCCCCTTGGGCAAGTCATAACATTCATAGACCTCAAATCTCCTATCAAAAAGTACCATGATGCTGTTATCCTGTTAAGCATCTCTCGGTGATCCAGGGCTGGAATATAGTCAAGAGCCCAATCAAGTGAAAGAAAGACAGTGGTCACTGCAGGTACATGTGGATGTGTGTACACACACACACACATACACGCACACACATGCACACACACACTTTTAAAAATTACTATGCTGGTCATTAGCTGCTGGTACCATAGCCACTTCCCTTCCCTCCATCTCTAGCTTTCCATGTCCTAACCTCCCAGCTCACCAACACTTGTCACATAAGCATAAGGCTGGTTCTGAGGACTCACCTCATCGCAGATTTTGAATCTAGTTGGAGAAATAACAGCTCACCCTTTGAGAGCATTTTGAGGGTTCCTAAAGAACTGGCCTCGTGACAACACGGTGAGGCAGTTTATGTAAGGATGAAGCACCTGAGATGCAGAATTTGGTACGTGACTTGCCCGTGTCTGCCCAGCTAGTGAGCTGTGGATGGAGAATTTGAACCCACGGAGACCTGGACGTGTACAAACTGGGTAGCTGATCCTGGGTGAGTCACTTAACCTCTCTATTCCTTAGTTTCCCCATCTATAAAATGACTTGGATTCGATGGCTTCAAAGTTCCATTCCAGTTCTAAATCTAACACCTGTTGGCAAGTGCCCAGGAGAGGTACAGACTGAGTGACTGAGAAGGTACAGGGCAGGTAAAAACAGAATTAGCATGGAAGAATTGAGAAGAGAACAAACACTTTTAGCTGGGGGCATCTGGGAAGGCTACATGAAAGAGGTGGCTCCCAAGATGGACCTTGAAAGAATGGAAATATTTCAGAAATAGAGATGTGGTGAGGAGACCATTTCAGGAATGGGGGTTATGGTGCACAAAGATACAGGATCTGAAAGCAAAGAATGAGATCTGAAAATAACTATTAATCTGGTTGGGCAGTTAGGCGGCACAGTGGTTAGAGTGCCAGGCTTGGAGTCAGGAAGACTTATCTTCCTGAGTTCAAATCTGGCCTCAGACACTCACTAGCTGTGTGACCCTGGGCAAGTCACTTCACCCTGTTTGCCTCAGTTTCCTCATCTATAAAATGAACTGGAGAAGGAAATGGCAAACCACTCCAGTATCCTTGCCAAGAAAACCCCAAATGGGGTCACAAAAAGTCAGATACAAATGAAATTATTATACAACAACGACAAATTATTATTGTTTGCCTGTAACAATAAGCATGAAGGGAATTAATGTGAAATAAGACTCAAAAGATTGGTTGGAGCAAGATTATGGAGGTCCTTGAATGCCAAGATCCAGACCTTCATCCTACAACCAACGTTGAAAGGAGAGATTGTAGGATGTTGTGCAGGTAGAAATAGTATTTGGTAAAAAAAGAAACAGAAGACAAAAGAGAAAGAGAAGGAACATTTATGTCTAGGTCTGCTTTACTTCTCTTTCTTTCCCCCATTTCTTCCCTTCTTTGATTCAACCAGAAAGGCTGACCATCACATTGTGTCTACACCCTTCCACCCCGCCTCCCCCTCATCGCTTGTACATTCCTTTTTTGTCTCTTCTTTTTCTCTTTTCTTCTTTCACTTTCTCCTCCTCCTCCTTTATGCCAGTGTCAATCTCCGTTATTTATTATTCTGAACTTCGATATTAAACTGTCATTTGCTGTCCGGGAGCAGTGCACGAAATGTCAAACCTCAATGGATGTTATTCCTGGGATGAAATTCTATCCTCCTCCTACCCCCTCCCCAAATGTGTCTCTATATAAATATCCCAACCTGATAGATTAGGTTTTTCCTTTGATGTTTAATTGGATCTTGGTGCTTTCTCGGATGAGAATCTAAAGCTTCCCAAGAAGTAACAATTCTTTCTGCATAAATGAGGCTCATACCAGGGGTGGGTGCTTGGTACAGAATCTAATTTTCTCTCCCATCCACGAACATAAGACAATTTCTGTGGCATGAAAGCATCTCGCTCAGTCTTTCTGTCATTAATAAGAATTAAATTCTGTTCCCTCAAATTTAAATGTAATTATGTTTTGCCTCGTAAATAAAATTGAATTAGCATTTTTAAAACTTAGCACTAATGCAACTACTATATTGAAAGTTGTGTTTTTTTTAACCCTATTACTCCCTGAACTAGGTCTTTTTTATTATCAGTCACTGAGTATTCTTTTGCTGTTGGTCAGGAAGCAATGTAAAAATAGATTTTCCAGCTTTCCAGACATGTGCTACTGCTGTTACTCAGAGACGGCAGGAGATTGTGTCAAGAGCTCTATAGACTTGGAGTCAGAAGGCAGAGTTTTGAGTCCAGCTTTGCAATTTACTAACCATAATTCTATGGGAGAAATCTGAGCCTCAGTTTCCTAATTGGTAAAAGGAGAGTAATAAAGTCTGCACTACCTGCCTCCTAGGGCTTTTGAGGTTGGGAACCTGGAAGACTCATAGAAAAGGCGGAGTTAGGAAGGTGGAGTAGGGTTTGGTGGAAAAACCCACAAGGTCTCTTTTGGATCTCCTGAATTTGATATGCCTATGAGGACATCAGATTTGAAATGTCTAATAGGGGGCTGGTGACACAGGACTGGAGCTCAAGGGAGAGACTAGGGGTGTGTGTGTGTGTGTATGTATGTACGTATGTATGAGGCAGAGAGAGAGAGTATCGGTTATCTTCGTAGAGATAATGACTGAATTTATGGGGGGTGATGAAATCACCAAGACAGCGTAGAGGATCCAGGGTCCAGGATGAAGCCTCAAGGGACACCCACACATGGAGAATACCACACTAAGGATATGAATGATGAACCAGCAAAGGAAACTGGGAAAGAACATCTAGACATATAGGGGAAGAACCAGGAAGGAAAAATGCCACAAGAGATGGCAGCAAGAGGAATATAAGAAAATATAATAATATATTAATAATAACAGTTAACAAGAAAAATAAGAATTATAAAAAAAGCTACTGGATTTGACAATTAAGAGATCACTGGTCATTTTGGAGAGAGCCATTTTAGAATGAGTGATGAGGTCCAAAGCCAGACTGCAGGGGATTGAGAAGTGAGAGGAGAGAAAGTAGAGATCCAAGTATAGACAATTTTTTCTAGGGGTTTAGCTGTAAAAGAGAGAAGAGATAAAGGGGGATAGCTTAAGGGGATGGTACAGTGAATTAAAGGTTCTGTTTAAGGATACGAGAAATGACTATCTTTGTAGGAAGCAAAGAAAGAACCAACAGATCAGAAGAGACTGAAAATAAGGATGACAGCTGTGTTGGTGGGAGTAATTTGCCGGAGCTCTGATATTTTACAGTCTAAGACCCTTTTCGGCCTTAATTGTCCAGGAGCCCAAGGTTCTGGCTCTGTGTCTGGTTTTATTTCTATCACACTGCACGTATACCTAGAAAGGTTGGTTTCTGCTTAATTTCCTGCTTCATAGAATCATAGAATCTTCGATCCGACCCAAAGCATAAAACCCTTCGAGAGTACCCTCAGCAGGCGATCTCCTAGACTAGGCTCTGTTTGTGGATGATGAGCACGTGGAAGCAGCTCAGAGGGTCTTCATAGTGGTTACAGGATGACAGAATGCAGAGCTGGGAGGAATGCCGGTGGTCACCAACACTCTCCCCTCTTCCCAGACTAAAAAAAGCTGACATTTGAAGCAGTGGACACGATGTTCTCAGGGTCACACAGATAGTCAGTATCAGGGATTACCTTCTTCTCACTCTGTGTGTACCTCTTGTGCACCCATTTATCTACAAGCTGTCTTCCCTGTTAGAATATAAGCTGCCTGAGGGCAAGGGCTGTTTTTGTGTTGTTATCTTTCTTTCTATCCCCAAAGCTTAGCTCTGTGCTTGGTCCACAGTCATGATTTAATAAATGTTTGTTGACTGACTGGCTGTTTTGAACCCTAGGCCTATGTCTCCGAATCCAGGACTATTTCCATGGTATGTTCAGAGAAAACAAAAGAGTCCTCT
Organism: Trichosurus vulpecula; assembly: GCF_011100635.1. Lineage (NCBI taxonomy): Eukaryota > Metazoa > Chordata > Mammalia > Diprotodontia > Phalangeridae > Trichosurus > Trichosurus vulpecula. The sequence continues at coordinate 116,690,185 of NC_050574.1, read as the reverse complement.
AAAACCAAGCCCTTTCTTAGGACCTCAAGTCTGAGTGCACCGATTTCGTCTTTACCTCTCTCTGACTCTCAGAATTCCTAGCTTATTCTAAACCTTGATTCAAGCATCACTTCCTTCATGGGGCCTCTGCTCATTCCTGTATTCTTCCACATAACTCCTCTTTCCCCAAATTATCTTGGAGTTACTCATCATATATTTTGCATGTACTGAGAATTAAGTGGCACAATGAATAGGCCGCTAGACCTGGAGTCAGAAAGTCCAGAATTCAAATCCAGCCTCAGACAAGTACTAGCTGTGTGACCCTGGTCAAGTCACTTATCTTCTGTCTGCTTCGGTTTCCTCAAATGTAAAACAGGGGTCAATTAATAGCACCAATCTCCTAGGGTAGTTGTGAGGCGCAAATGAGATTTATTTGTAAAATGCTTTGTAAACCTTGTAGAATTACATAAACATTACTACCACGATCACCATCACCACTACTACGTATATGCAAACATGCTGTTTCCCTGGACAGATTTATAAGCTCCCTGAGGACAGAAACTGCTTCGTTTTTGTGTTTATAATCCTAGTGCTGACAACAATTTCTTTGTTCAGTCATTTCAGTCCTGCCTGACTCTTCATGACCCCATTTAGGGTTTTCTTGGCAAAGATACTGGAGGGGTTTTGTCATTTCCTTCTCCAGCTCATTTTACAGATGAGGAAACTGAGTCAAACAGGGTGAAGTGACTTGCCTAGGGTCACGTAGCCAGTAAGTGTCTGAGGCTGGATTTGAACTCAGGAACATGAGTCTTCCTGACTTGAGGCCCAGCACTCTATCCACTGTGCCACCTAGCTGCCCACCTAGTATGGACTGGCACATATCAGGTGCTTCATAAATGCCTGACTGATTCAAATGACCCCAACAGTCCTCCTAAAAACCGGATTAGTGAAATTATAAAGGTGATAAAGCACCTGCATGAACGTGCACTTCAAAGGCAGAACCTCAGCTATGCAGTTTTTCTAGACTAGAGAACCAGAGACAGTGACAGCAGCCTAGAAAAGGGTCATTTCAGCCAAACATACTGAGAGAGAGAGAGAGACAGAACAGACTGCACTAAAAATGAGGAATGCATAAAAACATCTCTGCAGCACTTTCTGTACAGCAGCTGCAGGCTGTAAAACGGGTATTATTATCAAAATTTTATCTGAGGAAACAGAGGCTCAAAGAGTGCCCAGGGTCACGTGTTCAGAAGTCGTAGAGATGAGACTCAAACCCAGGTCTTCTAGCTTCAGACCAGGGCTCCTTGTAGTATACCACATGGGCCCAGGAAAGTCTGAGGGAAATGCAGGGGCAGCCAAAGGTTCCAATTCAACCTGGCCCACATTTTAGAAGGGTCTGTTATATGCAGAGCACTATGGTAGACATGGACAGCTAGGTGGCACAGTGGATAGAGTGCCAGCCCTGGAATCAGGAAGACCCGAGTTAAAATCCTCAAACGCTTGTTAGCTGTGTGACTGTGGGCGAGTTACTTTACCCTGTTTGCCTCAGTTTCCTCATCTCTAAAATGAGCTAGAGGAGGAAATGGCAAACCACTCCAGTATTTTGCCAGGAAAACCCCAAATGGGGTCATGTAGACTCAGATATGACTGAAAATGACTACACAACAATAGAGCAGAAATAGAATTTAGATAAGATGCAGCCCTTTCCCTCTTGGGGTTTATTGATTGGTTAGTAGGGGAATAGGACATGAAGATGATTATATCACAATAAAATAAAATTCATTTTATATTTGTTGCATATATACTTATATTTATACTTATTTTCTCTATTACAATTACAAGCTCCTCCTGTGAAGGGATTATTTCAGTCTTTGTATCTGTATCCCCAGGGCCTAGCATAGTGCCTGGAAGGCACAATACAGCTGATGTTTAATAAATGCTTAGTGACTGACTGAATAAAAAAAAATTAGTAAGATCAGTGAATAAGAGGGCAAAACAGAAGGCTATACATAGACTGAGGAGAGGAAAAGCTTGTTAATGAAACAAGGGGATGATAGATTCAGGTGGTATTAAGGATAGAATCTGTAGTATGTGGAGAATTTCAGCAAGTGGGGATAAAGGGTAGAAAGATACTGTGGGCATGGTGGGGGGTGGGAAGCAAAGAACTGGAGGTAGGAAACTATAATTCACAGAGATGGTAAGTGGTCCAGTTTGGTTAGAATGCAGAGTACACAGCTAAGAGTAGTCTGGAAAGGTAAGCCGGGGTTAGCTCTTGGAGGGCCTGGAACACCAAGCAAGGGAATTTTTATTCAGCAGGGCTGTCAATCAAAGCAGATTCTTTGGCAAAAAGGAGCATGGCCTAAAACCTTTTTAAGCAGTTAGCATCTGAATTAGTTAAGGGTCGCCCCAATTTCATGGTCTCTATTTCCAAGTTTAATTTTCTGTTCTGTTCTTATGCTGCTCTCAGCAAAGAAGAGAACCATGTGGTCTCACTCAGGGCTGCGGGAGAGAGCGGGAGGCATCAGGGCACTGTGGGGACCTGTAACTGCATTGTATTCAAAAGTAGATGCCACATTCATCATAGGCAGGGGCCTGGCTTCTCAGGAAGGGAAGGGAAGACGGCTTGGAGGTGAAAAGATGTGAACAGTTTTCCGGAGTAGCAATGTCCTTGGCTGGCCTTGAAGCGCAACATGAATTCTACACCAGGGTTTTGTCTTAAAAGTCTGACATTCGGTTCTGCCAAGGAGTCAGATTTTATCACATAGATAGTGCTGGTCCTGGGGGTGGCCACCAATCACAGGATGTCCTCGAGGGGGTGCTCTGCGGTGTGGGGGATGGCCTCAGTTACTCCATGAACATGGGGAAAGCTTCACTATGAGAAAAGTCAGGAGAGAAAACTCCTTTCTCATCACAGAGTAGAGAGTAGGAGAAAGAACATTGGGTTTAGAGCCAGAGACCTGAATTGAAGCCCTGACATATGGGCTATGTGACCCTTCACCTCTCTGAAGATTGGACTAGTAATTCCCACACTGCCAATTTCACAGGATTATTGTGAGACTCGATGAGATAATGCATGTAACATGGTCTGTAACCAAGTGTTCATTTGTTATATCATAAAATTCTTAGGATCCAAGATCGGAGGGCACCTCAGAGTTCATTTATTCCAGCCAACTACTCACATGAGAAAAATATCTGTAAAGCGCTTAGCACAGGACCTGGCATACAGTAGGAGCTTAATAAATGCTTATTTCCTCCCTTGACCCATACCTGGAGACATACCATACTGTCTCTGATTAATATAGATAATGATAACAGTAAATTAAATAATAATATATTGCTTTAAGGTTTACAAAGTGCTTCAGACGTCATCTCACTTATTTCTTTCAACAATTGTGGGAGGTAGTTTTGTGATTGTTCCTTTTTTATAACTGAGGCACAGAAAAGTACATGACTTTTCACTGAAAACCAGATGTTGTCTTTTATTCAAAAGAATATCCATATTGAAAGGCATAAAGTGAAACTAGTTTTTATACTAGGAAGTACAGAATACTGGAGAGAATGAACTTGGAATGAAGAGACCTGGGTTTGAATCATGTATCTGATGCTTAAGGAGGGCAGCTAGGTGGACAGAGCACCAGCCCTGAATTCAAATGTGACCTCAAACATGTACCAGCTGTGTGACCCTAAGCAAGTCACTTAACCCTGGAAGAAGAAGAAAGAAGGAAGAAGAAGAAGAAAGAGAGAGAGAGAGAGAGAGAAAAGAGAGGGGGGCGGGGCTAGTGGAGCATCTGGAGCCAGGAAAGACTAGCATTCAAATCTCTAATACATACTTAAGGGTTCTAGATCATAGACAAGTCTTTTAACTTCTTTGATCCTCAGTTTTTCTTATCTGTAAAATGGGGATAATGTCACCCGTAGTGCTTTGCTCATAAGGTTGTGTTAGGACCGAATAAAATGATGGCTATAAAGTGCTTTATAAATCTCCCTCTAAGGGCTACATAAATGCCAGTTATTATTATTATGTGATGGCAGGCCACTCTCAGACTGATGCTGCAAATGGACAACGAGTCAGACCCAGAACAGAACAGGAAGAAAAAAGCAGGCTGGATTACTTGGCAGGAACCATGAGATTCTTTCTAATGAACCCAGGTTTCTCCCTGAAACAAAGGCTTATTTTTTTATACTAATATTATTCTGGTTTTCCTGCACAGCTGCTAGTCATGGAACACTACATTCTCCAAAGAACTGAAAGTGATTGTGACCCAGAGGACAATGCAGAAGGGCCTGACCAGGCTGCAACACATTGGTGTGGATAATTATTAAGAAGAAATAGTACAAAGGATGCCACCAAGGAGATGCATTGCTGAAAAAGATGGGCAGCTCACATGGGCAGAATGAGCAATGACTGACGGACAGCCAGCGGGCTCCGTGCTTTGTCTTGCAGTTGTCAAGAGAAATCAAGGCAAGCCCCTAGCATGTCAGGTACACCTCCTGTTGTCCACCAATGGGAGCTTATGAACAGCAGAGGGCCCACGATGGGAAAGCATGGGTGGGCCATCATCCAAGTCACTGCTGGAGGTACTCACAGCAATAGGATGACCCCTCCATTTGGATTCTGGAGTAAAATGGGGAAAATCCTAGATGTACTGTCCACCTCACAGGGTGCTAGTGGGAAAAAGGGCTTTAAACCTTAAAGTAGCATATAAGTAGCAGTTATTTTGTTTTTAAATAAATCTTATTGCTAGCTTTCACTCCTGCATCATCTAAATTTAACCCTGTATCCCCACCTCCCCCAGAGCCTTTGCTTAAGGCAAACAAGAATTTTGTGAAAAGAAAGAAAAAAAAGATCAGCAAAACCAATCAGTGCATCAAAAAAATCTATAGTTATTTGCAATGATTCCTACCCATAGACCACTCTCAAGCTCCACAAAGAGGTGAGGGGAGCTGTCTTTTTATATAGCGTGTTCCTAAAGTCTGGACACATAGGCAAAAATGCATATTTTCAAGAAATGAAATGAATGAAATTTTCAACATTTTATTTAATTGGAATATTAGCAAATAACATTTTCAATATGATTTCCATCATTTGTGATGCAAAGGTTGATGCGCTTTGCAAGATTCACATGAATTCGATGCAATAACTCCACATTTCCCATGTGCCCAGACTTTAGGTCTTCTCTGGGGGCAAGCTTGACCTTTTTAATTTGGGGAGTTGTGCCTTTTGTTTTTTTTTTTAAATTAACTATTACTGTTGGCCGGCACATTTCATGTTCCTTGCAATGAGCTCAGCTTTTGGTACTAAAGCATTATGCCTTTTGTACATGAACTTCCCTGCATGCACCTGCACCCCTCCCCCTGCCCTGTCTTGTATACATGTACTTGATCTCTGGAAACCAAGTAATAAACGCCTGTCAAGCTAAAGTTAAATATTATGACTTTCTATTTATCCCTACACATACTTTCCCCATAGTTCCCCCTTTCCTGTTTGAATAATGAAGGGGAACAAAGGTGGCATCCCCTCAACGAGATATACCTGGTGATATGTGAAGCTGTTAACTGGGAATAAGAGGAAAAGGATGAGGAAGGAGGCTGTGGTGTGTGAAGTAAAAGGTAGCACGTGGAGGAAAGGGAAGGAAGTGCTGTCTGTGTATGTTAGCTTTTATCTAGCACCAAGAGATTGGAAAGCAATGGTCCATCCTACTCTCCTTGCCTGAGAAAGTGGCAGGCTGGGTGGCCGCGAGAATGGGGAGGAACGTGAGGGGACACTGAGAAGGTAGGAAAGGGTGGGGAGACTGAAAAAAACGCCCTTCTCCCAGAAGCGCCCTCATATTTGGGACTGCTGGTTCTTCCGGAGATTTACCTACATCTTGGGACTAATAATCATTCAAAGGTCTCTGTTGTGTTTTTTTTTAAAACAAAACTTTTTTCCCCTATAAATTGAACTGTGTTTTTGTAAGTGGAGAGCTGGTCTCGGTACGCTGGGAAGCAGGGCACATATACTTTCCCAGGGTTCCCAGGTAGGAGCTATGAGACAAGATCATAAAATACCTCCCACCCCCAAAGGGTACACAAGCCCTTTGGATCATGAAGGTATCTAATCCAAGGGTTCACAGCCCCAGTGATAATCATACAGCAGACACCAGATGACTCTGGCTGAATATTCATCTCCTTGGTGCCCCATCCAAATGGAGAAGGAGAAAAAACACATTCAAAGGGGGAGGGGATTATAAAGGAAAGGGAATGGCATCCCAGAACTTCAGATCTACAAGAGTCCTCAAACCCATTCCTCTACAACAGACCTGACGGGAAGCCTCTCTTTTAATCAATAAAACAGTGTTTATTAAGACCCTACTGTGTGCTGGGGATACACAGACAAAAGTCAGATCGTTACTGCCTTCAGTGAACTTTAATTCTGAGGGGGGTGGGTGGGAAGAAACAGTGATAGCTCTATAAATATTAAATGAATATAAGGTAACTGGCTTTTAAGAAAAAGACTTCTAGTGAAAAGGGAAGGCTCTACTTTCTGAAGCAGCCCATTTATCGCATACCGCAACAGCACTAATTAGGAAGTTTTCCTGACATCAAGCCTCTATTTTCTTTTTTTCCAACTTCTACCCATCATTCCCAAACAGTAGCGCTGATTCTTTGGGTGGCACTGCTGGTACTGGGTAGAACTGGGGGGGGGGGGCGGTCAGCCACCTGGGCAGGTCGTTCCTGAGGCCTCCTTTGTGCTGACCCCTAGAATCTCAGAGTAGGTAAGATGAATGAGCTCAACTCCTAATGAAACATGCCCCTGAAGAAAGCCAGCCTTAGCCCTGTGGCCAGTCAAGACGGCTTCTCCAGTGAGAAGGGCTTCAGAAGAGGAGCTGGAAGCCAAGCAGCTAGAAACGGAGGAAACACTGGTGTAAAAATCTGACTTCTTTGTCTCCACCAAGCAAACTGAGGAGCTCAGTAACACGTTAGCTCACATTTCATTACTGGGTTTTGTTTTTTAATGCAGGGTGTGTTGATTCAGGATGGTTTCATTAAGCCTCATCCTCTGTGCCAAAGGGCACTTTGCTTTGCTCAATGAAAAGAGAGCCTGCTCCTCTAAGGGGATAAGACAGTCTGGGAGCGGTTCTGCCAAGTGGCGAGGCCACGGCTTCAAGGCCACCCCGTTGATGGACCACTAAGTGTTTATTTGTTGGCGTCCTGTGATTGAAGCTAAGTGGTCTGAGGTGCATTTCAGTTAAACTTAGAAAGAGTAGTAAGAGCATGCCATGAACCAGGCATTGAGGTTATAATCCTGGTGGTAGGACTCTTATTCTTATCTGCAATTTACATGGGTCACTTGGGTCCACAGCTACCCAACTGTGGAGTGTTTCAGTCATGTCCAGCTCTCTGTGACCCCATTTGTTTTGTTTTTATTTTTTTGGCAAAGATACTGGAGTGATTTGCTGTTTCCTTCTCCAGCTCATTGTGCAGATGAAGAACCTGAGGCAAAAAGGGTTAAGTGACCTGCTTACAGTCACACAGCTAGTCAGCGCCTGAGGCTAGATGTGAACTCATATCTTCCTGACTCCAGTCCCACTGCTCTATCTACTGGGCCACCAAGCTGTCTCTCCTAGGTTACCCACCAAAGAGCTTCAAAGGAATAGGAACCTGACTTCCAGATCTGGGCTCTTTCTACCAGTGGATATTTGTAGTCTTCATATCAAAATGACATCGTTCTCCCTCTGGACTCTATGCTTATGATAAGGTAGCCAAGTGCCTAGAAAGCCAGGAGAAATAAATGAGGAAGGAGAGCATTCCTGGCATGGGGTGGGGGGCGCTAATAAAAGACACTGAGTTGGGAGATGGCATGCTGAACAACAGGAAGGAGGCCAATTTCACTGGACTGAGGAGCACACGGAGTAGAATAAAGTATGAGAAGACGGAAGGGGTAGGAAGGAGTCAGGTTGTGGAGGGTTTTACAATTCAAATAGAGAACTATTTGATCCAGAAGGCAATGGTTGCCCACCGGAGTTTGCTGAATACGGGGGAGGTGTGTCAGAGCTGCGCCTTAGGAAAATCAATCTGGCAAATGAATCGAGGACGGATTGGAGCGGAGGGAGACTTGAGGCAAAGAGACAAACCAGTAGGCTGTCGCAATAGCTCAGGCAGGAGGTGATGAGGGCCTGAACCTGTCTGTATGAGTGCAGAGAAGGGGAGGTGTGGAGAGATGATGTGAAGGTAGGAAACAACAAACGTTGGCAATAGATTGGTTATGTGGGTGGATGCGAGTGAATGAGAAACCAAGGATAACAATGACGTTACCGACCTGGGTAACTGAGAGTATGGCGGTACCCTAGACTGTAATAGAAAGTTGGGAAAAGGGGAGGTTTTAGGGGGAAGATGCTGCATTCTGTTTTGGACATGTTGATTTAGAGATGCCTACAGAACATCCAGGTTGAGATATCCAAAGGGAAGTTGGTGATGGGAGACTGGTGCTCAGGACAGAGGGCAGGACTGGATATATACATATATGTACACACACACACACACACACATATATATATATATACACACATATGCATATATACATAAATACACATACGTATATAAAATATATATACATACGCATATATGTATCTGTGTGTATGTGTACGTATACAATTAGTCAAGACATTACCCTAGTGATGTCATTGATTCTCCTTGAGAATGAAGGATGAACAACAATATTGTTGGGTGGTGGGGGTGGATGGAAAATGACACCCATAAGAGTAAATGCAAATATATACAAAGTGAATGCAAAGTTATTTGGGTGGGTAGGAATAGGGACACTGGCAGCTGAGAGAATCATGAAAGTCTTCTTGTAGGAAGAAGAACATGGGCTGAGCTTTGAAGGAAGCTAGGATTTCTAAGGGCTAGAGGGGAAAAGGGAATACATTTATGGTGTGGAGTACATTTAAGGCCTGTGCAAAACCCCTGAAGCGAATGAGAGATGCCAAGTTTAGGGCATAACTGTTAGGTCTATTGGCTGGCAGAAAGAGAAACAGAGAGATAGAGAGAGAGGTCCACAAAAGGGCATAATACAACAGCAGGTTGGAAAAGAAATGTTGGGCATCACCATCACCTTTGGCAAGCAATCTCACCTCTCAAGACTGTTTCTCTTCTATTTAAATAGAGAAGATGATACTTTGGGTCACAGGATAACAGACTGAGGACCTGGACAGACCTCAGAGATCATAGGGTCCAACCCATTCATCTTACAGATGAAGAAACTAAGGTGTAGAAAAGTTAAATGTTTTACCCAGGGCCATATAGGACATATGTGGCCGAGAGAGGAGTCAAACTCAGATCTACCTTCTGCTACCCTGAAGACTAGGTTTGTGAGAACCAAATGAGATAAGGCCATGTGGAAATTGCACTAATTTTCACATAATTCCAATCAAGGGTTAGAGCAGGACAGGACCACGCGACATCCTTTGGTCCAGCCTCCTGCTCATTATGGCCAGGTAAGACTGGACACAGTGGCATGGGCTTACACAAGACAATACTGGAAATAGTCCTGTGAATTGAGACCTGTGCTCCCAAAGCACACGTCTTCTCTTCCCTGGCCACAGCAAGTGCCATTTCTAGGAACGAGACCTTATTTTCATGTAAGGCAACATGTACCCATCTGATGAGCATCACTGAGTTCTGCATCCACAGCTCTGAGGAAGAACAGGGCTTGGGGCTCTAAAAGCAATCCCCTGCTAATGGCTGTGTTGTCTCCTTTTATGAGGCCGAGCAAAGAATACTTAGTAATCTCACACAAAAAACATAACTGCATCCATCGGAAGCTACGTAACTTCATCAAGGATTAACAATGCAATAGACAGCTATATGCCAGACATAAATTAGCTTCATCGCTACATAATGAACAATAGCGAGTCTACGCCACTTTAAGAGGGCTGTTTATTATAAGGCTATAAACAGAGCAATATAAAAGGAATTATTTACGTGGCCCTGCACATCTGTGTTTGCAATCATGTCCTCGTACATGCGTGACAAAGAAGGATAAAAGCAGGTCTGAGCCTGGGTACAGACTCTCTATCCAGGCCAAGTAGGGATCCATAATGAATGTTTTCAACCTTTTCCCTTACCAGACCTTGGACCACAGAATCACAGAATCATGAAACACTGGAGCAAGAAGGCACGTTATAACACAGACTATTAAAACTGCAAAGGATCTTAGAAATTGCCTGGTCCAGCCAACCTCCTTGTACAGATAAGGACACTGAGGCCTAGATAGAAGTGCTTGCTGAAGGTCATTTAGCTAACCAATGTCTAATACTTAAACAATGGAGCCCTGACAACATCCCAAGGATCTATCCACATCACATAACAGCCTGTCAGATAACAAATACAAACATGAAGTGACTGACATTTCACCTTTTGCAAAGGATTGCTCCTCCCTGGAAGTGGCTTATCCAGAGGAGACACAGGAAGAGTCTCAGAGACCTGCCATCAGATATGGTACCAACTGGAGAAGTCCAGGTTTCACCTCTACCTTGCGCCAGAGCCAGCTTGGCCCACAGACAATGACAGGGTAATTTCTACCAGAGGAACCTGCCTTCTTCAGTATATACATTAGCTGCACTGTCTACCATGGGCCTGGGCCCCAGAGAGATACCAAAGAATATATGATGGATAAGAAAGAAGGTGAATCAGGTGGGAGATGGGAATTTTCCTGAGTCCATAGTTCTGAGCAAACATGTCCAAGTTTCCTAAAATTTGGATAATCTGCAGTACCCGACCTTCCCTGGCATTCCAGAGGGAAGGAACCTCAATAAAGAGATCACCAACATAGCCCTGCCCCTTCTGCTGTTCTTATTTCTGAAACTGAGAGCATCAGTGAGAGAAAGTGATGATGGCCCTTGTCTAGACAACTGCCCCCTCTCCCTAGCACAAAATAATTCTGCTCTCTGTGTAGGGTTTTTGTGACTTTGTGGAGGGTACAGATTATGCTGACCCATACAGGCCTTTATACAGGATCATAGGTACCTCAGTAACCATGCAGTAGTCCAACCCCCTCATTTTATAGATAAATAACTGAGGCCCATAAATGACCTCTATCAGAAGGAGAATTCGTATGCATGTTCTCTCACCCTGGCACTATGACTCTTCCTATGAGCCTGCCTCTTGCACCTGTTCTGAGGGACTACTACACTCTGAGGCCTTCTCTTCACTTCTTGAGTTCATCTCAGCATGGCAGGCGGGCTTGGGGCTAAAGGTCAGAAGGCAGAGAGACAGGAGGAGGGAGAATAAAGAGAGGCATGGAAAACCCACTCCGCGGATAACTGAGAATGGGGATGCACTAATGTCACACCACTGTGCTAAACTTGGAAGCTACAACCCTTCTCTCAAAAGACCCCAGCCCACCCCCAACCCCCTCCACAAGGCAGATTCACACTCACCAATAGAACAGTCATGTCCGGTCCAGTTGGGATCACAGCTGCAGAGTCCCGTGTCAGGAAGGAAGGTCCCGTGGCCCGAACACTGGTCCAAACAGGTGGCCCTTGGCGTCTCACAGCTGGTTCCTCCCCAGCCGACGGAGCAGTGGCACTCGCCTCGGACACAGACACCTCGTCCGGAGCACGTGGGATCCAGGCAGTCCACTGCATTGAAAAAGGAGAGAGGTCACCGACTCAAAGGTCCGTCTGAGGCTGTCTTATGGGAGCTGGAACTGTGGTCCTTGAATGAATGAATGACATTGAGTAAGGACTCATCACACGTCAAGTGCCGGGGATGCAAAGAGAAAAGCCAGGCCATCCCTGCCTTCGAGAAGCTCGCATTCTTACAGAGTAACAGTGAGGGAGATGCCACATAAGGAAGTTTACCGATATTTATTTTGTTCCACTGCTCTCTGCATGGTACTAGAGGTAATATATATTTTATATATTAGTATATATTTTGTTCTACTGAACTCCCCTTTACTATTTCCAAATTCTATTATAAAACTTAAGGGAACATCAGCAGTTTAATTCTCTGGGTGGATAAAATTAATAATAACGCCTGGCATTTATAAAGCACTTTAATGGCTGGAAAAGCCCTTCATCTAAATCATCTCAATGGTTATTAGCCCCATTTTGCAGGTGAGGAAACTGAGCCTGAGAACAATTAAAGTGACTTGCCTAGAGTCACAAGACTAGTAAGCATCTGAGACAGAATCTGAATTCACGTCATCCTGACTCCAGGTCCGGCGCTCTATCCACTGCACCACCTGGCTCAGAATATCTCATCTCATCCCCCCTCCCTGCCAGATCTCACCAAGCACTATTTTTCTCTTCTTTTTTTTTCCTGCTAATGGAAAGTTAATACTTCCTATTTCTTCAGGTCTGAACGGTGCCAGCAGGACATTTAGGCATGTGGGGGAGGACTCGGAGAACAAATCTAAGTCTTTGGTATAGATTTCAAGAATCCGTGATTTCATCTCTGGGGTTTTACTGCCTGCTACTAAAGCAGATTGTGGCCTCACTATGACTTAATAGATGGTCTTTGGGAGTTGCTGTGGCTGAAGAAATTAATCACCGATCTGGTGATGAAATTCTCCGATGTAGTGAGCTCGATTCTTGGACATTGGATATAGAATGCACATGCAAAGTCTTCCTGGCTCTGTACAGCCGCTCACAACTTGTGTTCCATTTTAAGAATAGGATTATAGGGTCATAGATTTAGAGATTTAAGGGATCTTAGAGGCAATGGGGTCCAAACCCCTCATATTACAGAATCTGGGGTCACTCCCGCTCCATGGTGAGATACAGACCTCAGAATTCAGTGAATCTGTGTGTATATGTTTGTATGTGTGTGCACAATTTATCAAAGGATTTCTAACCTTTTACAGGTTAGAAAATATTTTACAGGTGGCAAAAATGAGGCCCAGCAGTGTGTGAAGTGATTTCGTCCAAGATCACAATGCTGAGATTCACCTAGTTCCTCTGACTCCAAACCCATGTACTTATCTCAGAAATGCACCAGCTTTTTCAGGCTGGGGATTCCTAGGTGAGTCCTTTAGAATGGAGGAGAGGCAAAGTAGCAAAGAAAAATTAAATGGAGGAAAAAGGAAAAAGACAAAGGAGAGAATTAAAAAAAAAACAAACACAGAAGACAAAGAATCCTTTTAATGGCTATCCCTGGAGACAACATGATAATTCTCCAAGAATGACCTCTTGGCCACTCTGGCAATTTTTGGGAGAAAAAAGATTAGTGACCAGTTTCAGATCCTAGAACCCAGGAAGGAAAATGTTGGGCCCATTAAGTTATTCTGTTAATTCCCTGGATCCAGTGCGCCGTTCAACTTGACAGCAAAGAACTTAGCAATTACTATCTTGAGGCAAGTGAAGGTATTTGTGTTTCTGTGAGTTGGCCCTTTGTTCTCAGTTGGAGCAACCTTTGAGGATCCTGGGATGCTGGGCTGCATGAGTCTATAAATCTCCACTATTAGTGAGCTGGGAAAGAGGATACCAATTTGAGCATGAGGCCCTGAGAGCCCCGGCCCCTGCTCTTCCTCAGCCTTAATAAGCATGGAAAGGGCTGGGAAACAGGCAAACAGCCTCCTATGTTCACAGCAGATGGTTTGAGCAGGGAACAGAGATCACCCAGTTACTGACAAGAAGCTACCTCGAGGCAATTAATCATCTCTTCTGAAGGTCGACTTGGCAATGGGGTAGACTGTGGGGTGGGGATACCTGGGAGAAGGTTAAGTTTTAAAGGCGACTTCAACCTAGAGAGAAGGCAGCTCAGGGGTCTTCCTGCTGCAGTGCCAAGGGTTAGCATAAGAGCAAGGGGACAGGAGTGTGTGTATGTGTACGCGCGCGCGTGTGTGTGCGTGTGTGTGTGTGTGTGTGCGTGTGTGTGTGTGTGTGTGTGTGTGTGTGTGTGTGTGTGTGTGTGTGTATGTAAACACCCTATTTATCATAAACCTCAGGGTCTTTTTTCATGCTGAAATGAGCTTCTTCAAAAGACTCACATGCAAAAGCTTGGCTAGAATCTCCCAGGGTTCAGCAGGGGAGACAAGAACCCCAGGTGAAGATGAAACATGACTGTCCCCCAATGATCCCAGGAAGCTTTCAGAACAACAGTTTAGATTCAGGATGTTCTGCTTTGATGGGTTATTGCAAAGAGACACTGCCCTGGGAGTGAAGAGACCCATGACACCTATGAGCTCTGCCAGTGACTGTCTGAAAAACCCTGGGCCAGTAGCTACCCCGTGAGCTTCAGCATTCTAATCTATAAAATGAGGATTCTGGGTGTGGTGAGAGCAGGAAGAACATCGGATCTAGAGTGAGAGAAGTCTGGCCAGACTTTTAGCCTTTCTATTAATTCGTGTGATTCTCAGAAGGCCCTTGAATATCCCTGGGCCTCAGTTTCCTTATCTGTAAAATGGGATGCTGAAACTAGGTAATCAAAAGTCCCTTGAGAAGCATTAAGAGGTACCAGAAAAACACTGGACTTTGAGTAAATGGAGTTTGAAATCAACTGGCTCTATACTTTGTGGGACCTTGGTTCCATCACCCATAAGATAAGGGGCTGAATCTGATGATCTCTAAGATGCTTTCTAATTCAATTCAGTAAGCATTCATTAAGCACTAAGTATGTTCCAGGCATTCTGCTAGTCCCTGGGAACCAATCCTTGTCTCCAAAGAGCTCAAAACCTATGATTCTATGATCTTTCTAGCCTTGAATTCTATGAAACTATGGCTTGGCAAAAGCCTTGGAAGGAAAGGGAAAGGACAGGGGTTCAGTGGGATGAACCTGTTTGGAGGTTAGTTTCATATTCTCTCTCTCTCTCTCTCTCTCTCTCTCTCTCTCTCTCTCTCTCTCTCTCTCTCTCTCTCTCTCCCCCCCTGCCTTCTCTCTCCTCTCTCTCTCTTCTTCTCTTTTCTTCTCTCTCCTCTCTCTGTCTCTCCTTCTCTTTCACCTCCTCTCCTCCCTCCCTCCCTCTCTCCTTTTCTCTCCTTCTCTCTCTCTGTCTCTCTGTCTCTCTCTCTGTCTGTCTGTCTCTCTCTCTCTCTGTCTCTCTCAGTGTGTGCCAAACGGCCACATTTCTGCTCTTGAAAGTGGCTCATTTGAAGCTGGCACTTTTGGCAACACTGTGGCCCTTTTCGATAAATCATGCAGTAAGGAACACCACCTTCTCCCCAATGTGCTTCATGCTCCGTTGGTCACATAAGTTATTAGGCCCTATTCAGTGGCCCAAGAGCGATGTCTCATTTTTCACTGCCGAGGGCCTAAATTTGTTCTTGTCCCCCATTCCTCCCTTTCCTTCCCCCCATACCCCTCAAAGTCCTGCTGGCACCATTCAAGCCTTATAAAACACAGGGTAGTAAAGTTCAGAACAGAGAGAAGCGAAAACAGCATAAGCTTGTTAGCTGATGTTTTATAAACATTGCTGACCTCACTCAAGGGGGAGGGGGGACGGTGAAAGAGGGAGCCATACATGAAAACCCATTATAAACAAAAAAACTCAACCAAGCTGCACCAAAGAAATGGAGAAATAATAGAAAGAATCAATACCAGATGGCCCTTCTCAGAAAAGAAATCAAGATGGAAAAACATTTCTTTTCAAAGAAATAATGTAAATCAAACATTTTTATTAGATTTCTCCCCCACCCCCATAAATATCCCATGGATTTTCCACACTGTATAGTTCTAGTTTATTTTGATGAAACGAATTTTGTCCTGCCTTGTGAGAGGCAAGTGCACGGTGGGGGTAAAAATGGCCCATGGGCCCCAGTGGTAATCTTGTTTTCTTTGGGGGCTCTTTCCTTCTCCCCATTTCCACCTGAAGAGAACATGGTGATAAGAGGAAGCAGATGAAAACCATCAACCTGGAGGCTCCCTCCACATGTCTGGGACAAAAAAAGGGCTCATGATTAAAAGGGGTTCATGTGCTTTCATCAGATGCTCAGCTGGTATTCCGACTGAAGTTAATGCACCCACAGAGACACAGGCCCAGCAATACCTGGAATTTGTGTCTTACCCCAGAGAGTTCAGTGAACTCCTGGCTGGGGAGACTCCCATTCACCATGAGGCTGGCTCCTTCTCTGGATGCTACAATGCTAGAAGAGCCATTTGACACTGAACGATAAAGCGGCTTGTCCAGAGTCCCATGGACAGCGTGTGTCAGAGGCCAGGGCTTCCTGGGTTTGAGGCTGGCTTTCCCTCCACGCTGCTTCTCACAGAAGTGCCAGTAATAATTGCAGTTTTTCACATCTATATAATGTTTTCAGGCGCTTGGAGGGTTTGCTATCCATAATTTCACTTAAGCCTCAACACAAACAAGCTGGTGAGGGGGGTCCTCGCGGCATTATTATTATCCCTAATTTACAGACGAGGAAACTGAGGCTCAGAGATAGATGTTCAGTCACTCGTCCATAGTCACTGAGCTGTCACACGCTCATGCGTCAGATGTAAGATCTGAACCTATGCCTGCCTGACTCCAAGTCCAGCGCTTCATTTACTATATTACACAAACACTTAGACCGCTATTATTCCCTTATCCTATCAATTTAGAATGGAGAAGACTCAGGGACAGCACAATCACTGTCTTCAAATATCTAAAGTATTGTCATGAGGCAGGAGGATCAGACTTGCTCTGTTTGACCTTGTGGAAAGAACTAGACGAATACATAGAAGCTAGAGGGCCGCTAGGTGGTGCCATAGTGCAGAGAGCGCTGGGCTTGGAATCAGGAAGACTCATCTTCAGGAGTTCAAATCTGACCTCAGATACTTACTAGTTGTGTGACCCTGGGCCAGTCACTTCACCCTGCTTGCCTTAATTTCCTCATCTTTAAAATAAGCTGGAGAAGGAAATGGTGAACCACTCCAGTATTTGTGCTGAGAAAACTCCAGATGGGGTCACGAAGAGTCAGACATGATTGAAATACTGAACAACAGCAACAGAGGGAAAGCAGATGTTAGCTCTGTCATGAATAGTTAGTCTAGTGAATCAATGAGCCCCATCAATGGAGGTCATGAGCTGAATATGGGACCTCAGACCTCATCGAAGCTCTTCACTTGTAGAAGAATGGAGACCCAGAAACATTTACGTGACCATGGTAGTAGATGGTAAACCCAGTTTTTGGATCCGGGTGCTCTCAATTCCAAATGCTATCGTCTTATCGACAGATCCTGCTATTGGCTCAAGCGGGTATTTACGTAGACAATGAGTGTTTCCCTTCCAGGGGTGATTTACTTGCTGAGTGGGAGATTTGAGCATTTGCTCTTTATGGTCCCCATCAATGCTAAGATTCTCTCTTTTCGTGGTCAGAAGTCAGAGTAGAGGCCAAAACTCTAAACCTACAGTATGCAGAATCTAACAGTCTCGTCAGTGGGTACCATCATCTGCCAGTTCCCATAAGCTGAGTTTCCATACTGCTCTCCTTCTTTCAGACCTGTCTCACTGCTATTAATGGAAGAACATAATTTACCTTGAGGAGAGTTAGACAAAGGTCATGGATCACCCACACCTTGTTCCCATTCTTCATCTACAAAACGGGGCACAATAATTCTTATCTTGGTCAGGATATCTCCTGATTCTCAATTTAGGGCCCTCCCTAGAAGGTCAGGTGCTTAGAACATAACAGAACTTTAGGGCTGGAAGGAACCTTGGCTAGCATTTATACAGAACTTTAAGGTTTGCAAAGGACTTTATATTAACTCATTTGGTCCTCATAATAACCTGGTGTGGTACATACATTATCTCATTTGATCCTCGTAATAATCTTGTGCTATTATTACACTCATCTTGGAGATGAGGAAACTGAGGCTGAAAAAGGTTAAGTGTCCTGTCCAAGGTCACATATCCAGTATGTGTCTGAGAAAGAATTTGAACTCAGGTCTTCCTGCCTCTAAGTCTAACACTCTACCCACTACACCACCTAACTGCCTTCATATGACCTCAGAAGGAATCCCAGTGTTTAATAGCTAGTTTGATATCCAGCTTTGCTATGTGCCCTTAGAACACAGACTGTCAGGCACAACAAGAACCTTAGATAATAGAATATGGGAGCTGGATAGACTTTGAAACACAGACTGTTAAAACAAAAATGGTCGGGGCTAGAAGGAAACTCAGAATGTGGAATTTGAGAACAAAAGCTGTTGGAGCTGGAAAGGTCCTTAAAACATTGACTGCTCGAGCTAAGTAAGATATCAGGACAGAATGCTAGAACACAGAAAACAGAATGTAAAAGGGGAAGAGATCATGGAATGTGAATTATTAAAACAGCGAAGATAGTAGTCAGTTAGAGCTAGAGGAAACCTCAATGCATACCATAAAAATTCACTGAATTCTTTCAACCCACCCATTTTACAGATGTCGAAATGGAGCTCCTGGAAAATGACATGGCTTGCTTGAGGTTTACACAATGAGTCTTCCATATGGTGAACCTGGTGTCAAACTCCGGTTTTAATCCCTTACCCAATTTCTACCATATACTTTATTCTAAAAGTGCTTCAATTTGCTTTGTAAAGAGGAAGAAAAAGACATACATTCAAGACAAAGAGAGGCATAGTTTAAGACTTCTTGAAAAGGGGGGAAATATTTTTTTTTGAGATGAGAGAGACAGTTAAATGACTTACTAACCCTACAAAAAACCCAGTACATCTTTCTCCTCTTGCTTGTTTCTTATTCAGTGGTTGATGTGATTGGTATTAAGAAGCTGGAGTGTACCGGAAAAAGACCAAAGGACCTGAATTTGGAAGCTCTAGGTTTGAATCACAACTTTGCCTCTTTCCAGTTACATAATTGTAGACAAGTAACTTTTGTTTCTCTGAGCCTCCATGTCTTTATCTGTAAAATGGCTATAATACACAACCTACCTCAGAGGTCTATCATGAAATCATCCTATTGTCATTAATTAATATACATGACCAGCCAGTGTCAGCTAAGTGGATGATACAGGAGAACAGGCTCCAAGAGCAATGAGGAGATACAGGGTTCTACCAGAGGGACCATTACCTTCTTCACAACTCTCTCCCTTGTAGCCAGGATTGCAGATGCAGGTCCCCATGATGCATGTGCCACGGTTGCTGCAGGCCACATCAATGCACTGGTTTGTAGGTACGTCGCACTCAGCACCTTTCCAGCCGCTGTGACATAGACATCTCCCTTTCATGTACTGTCCATTTCCGCTGCAAAGTACAGGGCAGGAGGCTGTGGAGGAACATACAATAAACTCAGGACTTGCTTTCCCAGGCCTCAAAGAGTCAGAGTGGAAAGGGCTCTCAGAGAGCCTCCCATTGGAGCTGTCCTGGCCCCTCCACTCCCTCCCCCACAGGTGGTATTCCAGCCTCCAGTGGCCAGGACAATACTTTCTCCCAAGGTAGCCCAATCTACTTTCGGACAACTCTCATTGGTAGGACTCTTTACGTGAGGCTGAAATTGGCTTCTAGGCAGCTTCCTCCTAATGCTCCAATGTTCCGTCCTCTGGTCAAATCATTTTCTCGCGAGACAACCCTTAAAATACCAGAAAGAAACTACATATATGACTAAAACATTATCCTTTGTCCCTTTCTCCTCCTAGCTTGCCTGGTTTTGTCATTTCTTTCCTTTTGTATTCATAAACATCATCCCTTTCTCTATTCTCTTATTTTATCCTAGGATTAGTCTGTCTTTGTTCAAGTCGACTGCCCCTGCCCCCACCATGAACTTCCCTTTTATTCCTTTCTGGCATCTCCTCTTTGCCCCATGCTCATCTGCTTCTTACTTAAGGCTACCTTCCAGCAAGGAAGAGTCAGCACCATGGAGAGGGCACTGGGGTCAGGAAGACTGGACTGGGTTCTAGCCCAGGTTCTGCCATCGACTGGATGCGTGACTGTGGTCAAGTCATCTCAACTCTCGGAGCCTTTGTTTCCTCTTTCGTTAAATGGGCATCATAAAACTTGCAGTCCCTACCTTGCATGGCTTTTCTGAAACAGAATATGATGGCAACAAAGGAGCGCTCCTAGAGGGAAGGTGAGCCGTTATTTCTACTCTTACCCGTCTGCCTCCCAATTTGTTCTTCTGCTTTTTCATGCCTCCTTCCTCTGCAAAGAGGCTGTGAACCCGAGGGAATACTACCTTAGTGCTTTATTATCTGATCCCTCTTTCTACTTCAAAGTACTTATTCAGGTACTCAACGTGTCATCCTTTTAACTACCGCATCCCATGACCCCTTTCTATGTCTCTCTGAAATCATCCCTTTCACTCTCCCTGCTACGTCCCCTCCCTTTAGGATATAGGCACCTCTCACTCCAAAGCCCAGCCGGCTTCCTGTACATTTCAATTCAGTGTGATTCACCACATATTCATTAAGCTTATACAATGTGCAAGACGCTGTCCTTGGCATTGGAGACACAACAATGAGCGAAAGGCATAGTTGCTACCCTAAAAGAATCAATAATCTAAGGGGGACAGTATAGGCGAGGGAGAAGTGAGGGGAGGAGGGAGAAGCAGAAATTCTCAACGTGTTCAAAAATAATTCTGATCCTAGAGAGAGTAGAATATCAATCAATCACTCAACAAATATTTATTAAGCTCCTGCTGTGGGCCAGATACAAGCACAAAACGAAGCAGTCCCCATCCTCAAAGAATGTACGTTCTAATGAGGAGGACAGCAAGTGTGTGCCTGTGTATGCATGTGCACCCACATATATCTGTATTGTGCATGCACGTGTCTATGCATAGAAGCATTACATAATGTGTATATACATACGTGTACACCCATGCACAGCATGTCATGTACATGGTTGTATATGCACATGGGTCTATATACATGTGTGTGCATACATGTGCATACATCTATGGAAGTATATACACCAAGACTGCAATGCACACAAAGTATATGTGTATTATGTACATGTATACATATATATACATATAAATGCACACATGAATGTATATAATACATACAAAGGCACAATCTATGAATATACATATATAATAATACATGGAAATACACATGTGTGGGTACATACATACACACATAATGCATATATACGTATAAGTACATGCATGTATATGTACATGACAAAAATATCAAGAGAATAAATATAAAATAGCCAAATACAACATAGTGAGGGAGGAAGGGAGGCAGGGTGCTAGCAGACTGGTTCTTTGTTCTGTCACTTTTAGTCTTAAAGAGCGGGCTGGGACACTGAGAAATTAAGTGATTTGCCCAATGTTTCACAGCCAATATGTGTTAGAGGAGGGATTTGAACTCAGGCCTTCCTGACCAGAGCTAGTTCTCTAGCCACTAAGCCACACTTCCTATGGAGCTATCTGATGGGTTCCTGTCTCTGAGGAGCTCAGGGCATCTTAACTTCATGCACACAAATGACCTTGTGGCTACTCAATCCCTCCCTGTGGGAAAAGGAAGAAGGAAGGGGGTCGCTGGCATTACCAACTTCTCCAGCAAAGAAATGAGAGTTAGTGTGACTTGCTTCAAATCACAGGACGTATTGGGGGTGACAGGAAAAGCAACAGGGCCACAGGTTGTTGACCCCTGACCTAGACTCTGTGAAAGAGGAACGACGTTCTTCCAGGTCCACCTGGTTTTCAAAGTAACTTTTGTTCATTTTCCAGCTCTCCACCCCAAGAGAGCTCCCAGGTTAATGGGATCTTCCGTCTTGTAACTTATTCCTTCAGTGGAACACATTCTATACTAGAGACATTCTGCCCTTTAGACTAAAATCACAGAGTGGGAAGGGAAAGTGGGACGGACAGAGTACCAGGCACTACGCCAAGCACTTTACAATTTTTATCTTACTTGACCCTCACGGTAACCTGGGAGGTAGGTGCTGTTATTATCCCCATCTTAGAGACGAGGAAACTGAGGCAAACAGGGTGAAATGACTTGCCCAGGATCACACAGCTAGTCTGAGGCTGGATCTGAACTCCAGTCTGGATTTTGCTGGATTATTCCTAGTAGCGCTGGAGTCTTGGCCTCCTAGGGAACATCCTGGTCTCCCATTATAACACTACCGCCTTACGTTGGGCTCTAGTCTGAGATCTGTGTTCACAGGCTCGCTTGCCTTACCAGCTGCATGGTCATGGGTAAGTCACTTTGGGCACTCTGCCCTCTCCAAGTGGAGGCAGCTGTGAACAGAGAATAGCAATGTCCTCTTGACAGCCTGGAATCCCCGACAGGCTGGAGCGGTAGAGAAACGCCCAGCACTGGAGTCACTAAGACCTGAGTTCAACCCCTGCCTTGGACATTAACAATCTGTATGACAGGGGGCAAGTCCCCGTTCTCATCCTATCTCCGCATCTGTAAACTGGGGAGAACAGGACCTATCTCCCAGGGTTGCTGAAAAGCGCTTCTCAACCCTTCAAGTTCTACATGAAGGCTGTTGTTGTTGTGATCCTTCTCCTCCCATGAGTACCCTGGAAGAACACTGGCTCTGGAGTTAAGAGAACTGGGTTCAAATTCCACCTCGGATGTGTGTAATCTTTGTAAAATCAGAGGGCTGGACTGGACGGGCTCCAAGCTCTCTCTCGAGACCAGATCTGTCAGCCTCAGGGTCGTCATCTATAAAATGCGAGTAATAATACAACTACCTATTTCTGAGGGTTACAGGGAGGAAAATGCTCCATAAACTCGAAAGCACTATATTAATATGAGATGTGTGTATTGTTATTAGCGCTTCTCCATCACACCAAGCCTTCAGCAGCGCCCGCTCCACCGGCTCCTTCCCCTCTCCCTTCCCTTCACTCTTCCATGCCAACACCATCCATCATTTCCCCTTGTAAGAGGAGCTGTACCCAACTCAGTTCTTTAGTGCATTATCTTTCCATTCTACCTTTTACTCCAAAGGGTTTTGTGATCATCTGCATAGAGGACACTATATAAAAATAAATGATATTGCATTGTGCTCAAAGTGCCCACTATTCTTGCCTTGATACAATAAGGCCTTTTTATACAGGACTCTTAACTTTAAGTACGTATGGGATGAGACGGTAATTCTTGTCCTAAGGAATGACTCTTCTCCACGCCCGACACATCCTTCCTCCTCCCCCACCCCCCGGCCTTCCCCAACCTGCCTTTCTTAAGCACTCCCAGCTGGTAATGACATTGCCCAGGCATCTCTGAAAGCCTGGTTCAGACCATGGGAATATTAACTCATGTTTGAGAGCTAGGAAGGACTTGAGGGCTCACCTTGTGCGAGGCCCCTGGCTTTATAGGAGAAGAAATTGAGGCCTAAAAAAGGGAAGTTATCCACTCTGTGCCACACAATGAATTAATGGTGGAGCCGCTAGAGCTCGGGCTGCCTGACTCCCAAGGCAATGTCCACGCCACTTTGGCTCTTTTGGCTTTAGTTTCCCTCTCTATAAAACAAAGGGGGTGCAGCTGGGTGGGCCAGTGGTCTGTCCACTGGAGTCAGGAGGACCTGAGTTCAAATCTTGCCTCCGACACTTACAAGCTGTGTGACCCTGAGCAAGTTGCTTAACCATGTCTGCCTCGGTTTCCTCATCTGTAAAATGAGCTGGAGAAGGAAATGGCAAACTGCTCCAATATCTTTGCCAAGAAAACCCCAAATGCGGGTCATGGAGAGTCAGACGTAACTGAGAATGCGACTAATTAACTCAAGGTTTCCAAAGGCTTCCACAAATGTCATTTTGTTTTATCCTCACAATGACCCTAGGAAATAAGAGCTATTATTAACTCTTATTATTATTAATCCCCTTATTATTATTATTATTATTATCCCCATTTTATAGATGAAGAAACTGAGGAAGACCATAGTTACTTGTCTAGCCCAGACTCACACAGGTGGTGCAGGATTTGAACTTAGGTCTTCCTGACTTCAAGTTCAGTACCCCATCCACTGTGCTACCTCATCACCCATGGAAGGGGAGATATTAATACAGGGAAGTCCCTGATACAGATGCAGCTTGAGGCAATATGGTATAGTGAAAGGCTCACTGGCCTTGGAGTTACACGTGCCTTGACCTGAGGGGCTGTGCCACTTTGGACAAATCACCTGACCTTCTTTAGTCTCCCTTTCGTCATCATGTTTGTACCACCGGCCTCAGAGGACTCTTATGAGGAAAGGTGTTTTATGCCCTGCAAAAATACACCCTAAGAATGTGCATGAGCTGTTCTGATCATGTATTTATTATCTGCAACATCTTAGAGAACATTCACTTCTGCAGAACATACACATTGGGGAGTAGTGGGGCTGGGAAGAGGAGGGGGATATGCAAAAAGAACCCCAAAACAGCAACCTCTGTCCCAGCCCCATCTGTCATTTTTTCAATCGAATGAGCTCAAGTTGTCATATATCCGGTGAATAATGGGGCCCGCTGGCTCTGAAAATAGGGAGCAGACAGGCCCACAGGCTTTCTCTCTACAAGGACAGAGAATAATCACTGTGAGCTGTTAAGACCACACCAGGAGAGAGGAACTCTTACATTTCCTGACAACAGCCCATCACTCGGCACATGATCCATAAACTTTTTGCCTCATGTGAGAATAGGGCAGCTTTTTAAGGGGGTGTCCCTCAGTTAACAGTAAGTCCAAAATTTCTTCACTCATCTACTTATGGATGACCCTAAGAGAGCCACTGAAAACAAGTGAACAAGAGCCCTCCCATCATGACACTCCTGCTGTTGGGAAGTCCTGCTGATTCGACCCTTGCAATATGTCCCATACATACTCTACTTTGTCCTTTGATGCTGATGCTGCCCTAAGGCTCTCAAGCTATGTGTGTGTGAACATCTGTCAGTCTGTCTGTCTATCTCTATTTGTTAACTCTATCTATCTGTTAACTCTATCTGTCTGCCTGTCTGTCTGTTAACTCTATCTATCTACCTGTCTGTCTCTCTACCTATCTGTCTGTCTATCTACCTGTCTGTTAACTCTGTCTGTCTATCTCTATCTGTTAACTCTGTCTATTTATCTGTCTGTTAACTCTGTCTGTCTATCTATCTACCTATCTGTCTGTTAACTCTGTCTATCTGTCTATCTGTTAACTCTATCTATCTGTCTATTAACTCTGTCTGTTAACTCTATCTATCTCTCGGTCTGTTAACTCTATCTATCTATCTATCTATCTATTAACCGTCTCTATATCTCCATATCTATAGAGAGCTAGATGATATATTGGATAGAGCAGCAGGCCTGGAGTCAAGCAGATCTGAGTTCAAAGCCAAACTCAGATACTTATTAATTGTGTGACCCTGGGCAAGCCCCTTAACCCCTATTTGCCTCAGTTCCTCATCTGTAAAAAGGGGGCACATTGGAGGAGGAAATGGCAAACCACTCCAGTATCTTTGCCAAGAAAAGCCCATGGACAAGTCCGTGGGGGTGACAGAAGAAGAACAGTATATATGTATATGTATACATATGTATGTATATGTGCATGTATATATTTACGCACACGTATATGTATATATGTGCACAATATACATACACATACACGTGTTTACGCTTGTACGTGTATACACAGTTGGTCAGTCATTGACTTAGTTATCAGAATCCGCAGAACAATAAGCCTTGAGACCACATCTTGTATACTCCCACTTTTCCAATGGGGGGGGTGGGAGGGAGAGAAAATAGATTTGTTTGTTAATTGAAAACATAATTAAAGTTTAAAACAGCCCAAAATGGAGAACGGAGAATGTTAGAGCTGGGAATTCAGAAAAGGAATTTTTCAGAACCCTTCGCTTTACAGAGAAAGAAAGTGGGGCATAAAAGGACTTGGTCTTCCTCATTCCCAGTCTGAAACTCTTTCCACCACCAGGCCTGTTAACTAAAGACACGGGAAATACAGAGGTTTGGCCCAGGGGGGCTACAGTAGGGGGAATGGGAAGGAAACAATCATTTATTAAGCACCTACTATATACAAGGCACTATGATAAGTGTTTTACAAATACTATCTCATCTGATACAAATGTAGTAGGCATTTGGGGCCATTTTGAAACAAGATCCACAAAACCAATGGGCTTCAGTTCCACTGCAGAATCTCAAAGGGCTGTAAGGTCATTTTGTCTCCAAAGTCGAAGTGGCAGGTGGGAACCTCTAGTACCTTTTTTCCAAAACTAGAGCTGGTGGTCCCTGCTTAGAGGAATATAGGAACAGACAGCGAAAACAGAGCCAGTCCTACCTCTACCGCAGTCTGGACCCAAGAAGCCAAGGAAACAATGGCAGGTCCCAGAAACACAATCTCCATTCCCATAGCAGTTGCTTGGACAATTATCCACAGATTCTGGAGGAAAGAAAAGGAAGAAGGAATCGTCATAAACAAAATCAGAGGAAAGCTCGTAGTGAATCACAAAATGTTAAAGCTTCCAAAGTAGACCTACAGATTTCATTCCGCATATTTAGAAAGAACTCTAGAGCCCAGAGAGGGAGGGTGGTTTCCCCCAGTTCACACAAAGACTCCAAGTTTTTGCTCTTCTAGTCCACTGTTTCTGACATGGATCAAGCCTTGCGATGCTTGGCACACAGGTGTTTCTTTTACCAAACATCCAGATTCCCTCCAAGCCTTGGTAAAGTAGTTATCCAATAGATCTAATATTTATTATAATGATCATTATTTTTATCCCTACTATTACTATTACAGGTATGCCTTGATTTAGGAAATAGATGTATTCTTCAAAAAGTGTATATAAATCTATTTTTCTCATCCACATCTCATTTTAAAAGCACTGGGAATCTTATTTAAGGCAAAGAAGGTTTTTATAAAGGAAATAATTCCACCATTGATCATTCTGTATATCTGATTTTCATAAATTGAGTAAGTTGTAAATCATGTATAGCTTTTACAGCTGTTCCCTGAATCACAGAATCTTGCTTGGAAGGACCTTAAAGGTTATCTAATCTGATCTTCCATCCAATGAAAGAACGCCCTCTCTAGCTTCCATGACAGGTGGCTACACAGCCCTTCTTTGGTCATCTCTAGGGGAGGAAAACCTATTAGAACATCTTGGGTCAGTTCTGGTGAGTTGGAAGCTCTTTTGTCTATGTGATGGAAACCTGGCCCCACTGCTCCTTGTTCCACCTGTCGGGAACATACAGAAATATGGTCCCTGTTCATGCAGACTCTTATTTTTATTAGAAGCTTAATAATGCAGTTATGGAAAAAGCAATTCGGTTTTAAAGGATGTGAAGCTGTTCTTTACAGTTTACTTCTACGATGCCTAGTGGCTGTTGGGGGCAGCATGAGTTGTACGGCTACTACCACCATGGTTCAAGCCCTCATCACCTTTGACCTGGATTGATATAAGAGTTTCCTAATTGATTTCTCCCCTCCCCAGTCCATCTTCCACACAGCTATCAAACTGATATTCTTAAAACACAAGTCTGGCCACGTCATTCTCTTGCTCAAGAAATTCTAGTGATTCCCAATTACCTTTAGGATAAAATACAAATTCCTGTCATGACCATCTGGCCCTAGACTACCCTTCCGGGCTCATGGTCTATTTCTCTTACTCACACACCCCGTGTTCTAGCCAAATTGGGCTGCTTGCTTGTTCCTTGTGTCTTTGCATAGACTGTCTGTTCCCTGTGATAAGAATACATTCCTTCCTCACTTCCTCATTGCCTTCGAGGCTGGAAAATGTGCTTTCTCCAATATGGGGCCCATCCTGATCCCACTCCTTGCTAACATCCTCCAACACTGTCCTTCCCCCACAATTCACTTGGTAGTATACCTTGTACGTATTTGTATTTATGTCTTTGTGTTCATGTTTTTCCCCTCCATTAAAATCTGAGTGGGAAGAGACTGTTTTGCATATCTATTCTATTTCTGGAACTTGCACAATGCCTAGCAAGCATAGCTTTTTGAATGAACCAATGAAGAGTTTAGGATGGTTTCAAGTCTAAGACTCTATTCTACCATGCCCCCTCCTCCAGTCAAGCCTTATTCATCTCTCAAAGTCCTGCATATTTTGCAGTAGATTAATAAATGTTGGGTGAATGAATGAATAAATTAAAAATTTAGCATCATCTTTTAGGAACCTATTTAAAATGAATCAGATCTCAGCAGACAGAGGATTCCAACTTGTGTGGGGGAGTGGTAGACTGAGGGGTTGGAATGGATGGCTTCTGAGGTCTCTTTCACTAGGAGAAACTGGGATTCTAATTCTTTACTCACGCCAAACAATAAGACGCCCTCCATTAGGACTGAGGTCACGTTAAAACACTTTGCCTGTTTCTAACTTGTTTTCTGTTCTTAGAACTGCAGTTGCTTTAAGAGAAGGAGCACTTCTAGATATGTTCTGATAGGAATTAAAATTTCAGATCTTTATGAATAATTGATTCCCCTAATTGGAAACATGGTTGTAATCTAGTGCATGTGCTAGGGGAGCTGGTAGACTTGGGGGACTGACTCTGATTTTGGTTTCTCTTCTGAAATAGGGGTAGGAAGAGGGAGGAAAATCCCTTTGCAGAACTTTTATTTTCTTTCATAAAATTTTTAATGTCACTTGAATGGTTTCTTAGCTCCTGGATGGAATGTGTGGCAGTAGTAAGGGGTATGAATTAAGATTCTGCTCTAAACGAGAAAGACCGTGTACAAAGAAACTCAAATTCAGAGGTATTAAAAGGGCTGTTAGATTTTTTTAAAAAAAAGTAACATCCAGAGAAAAAGGGAATTTAGATGAAAAAGAAAAAAAAAGACCATCTAGAAGATGAAATGTTAGAGTTTAAAATACCTTAGACTATAGAATTTTAGAAGAGAGAAAGTAGAATTTCAGTGCTAACAAGGTTTTGCCTCATACCGAGCATTATAGCAAGGATGGCAAAGGATGAAAATGGTCATTGTGGAAAGGGCTGTGGAAAAACAGGCAGGCTGATGTGCTGCTGAAGGAGCTGTGGGGGTATTCTGGACCTTCTGAGACACAACTTGGAATTAAACCAGAATAATTACTAAACTTTATATATCCTTTGACCCAATGATGCCACTTCCAGCCTTATTGTATCCCAAGGAGGTCAAAGACAGAGGGAATGGTCCAGTATATACAAAAATATTTATAGTTGTCCTTTGTGTGGTAGCAAAGGACTGGAAGGAATGAAAGTGTCCACTAACTGGGGGATAGAGGAACAAAGTGTGGTGTGTGACTGTACTGGAATACTGCTGTGCCACAAGAAATGCAGAATGTGGAGCATTCAGAGAAACTGGGGAAAGCCTGCATGAACTAATGCAGAGAGAAGGAAGCAGGAGCAGAAGCACAGTTTTCATGGTGAACACAATAATACAAAGGACAATCATAAAAAAAAAGGTTTTGGTTGTTTTTGGTGTTGAGTCATTCCAGTCATATCTGACTCTCTGAGTCTCCATTTTCGGTTTTCTTGGAGTGGTTTGCCATTTCCTTCTCTGGTTCATTTTATAGATGAAGAAGCTGAGGCAAACAGGGTGAAGCGACTTGCCCAGGGTCACACAGCTAGTAAGTGTCAGAGGCTGAATTTGAACTCAGGTCCTCCTGACTCCAGGGTAGATGCTTTATCCATTGTCAGCTTTAATGGACTGACTGTGAAACCTGGCTCCTGCCTCTGGGTAGACAAGAGACTGGGTGTATTAGTGGAATAGGGCCTGGAAGAATGTGAACAATGTGTTGATTTGTTTTGCTTAGGCAGTAGAGATGGAGGGTTCTATTGGGGTATGGGTGAATTGGGAGTCACAGGGAAGTGACAGCTATGTAAAAAAAACTGCAATGACATTTAAAAAAGATATTAAAAAAGAAAGGGCCTTAGAGTACAGAAGGTCTGAACACAGAACACTAGCATGCCTTTTTTAACTCATAGTTTCTCCAACATAACATAGAAAGTGGTGGGACCTTAGAAGGTAAAATGTTTAAAGCCCAAACGGACCTAGGAGCAGCTAGATGGTGCAATGGGTAGCATCCTGGGGCTAGAGTCTGGAAGCCCTGAGTTCAAATCTAGCCTCAGACATTCACTAGCTGTGTGACTCTGGGCACAGAATTAACCAGTTTGCCTCAGTTTCCTCAACTGTAAAATGGGGATAACAGAAACACCTACCTCCCAAGATTGTTGTGAAAATCAAATGAGGTGATACTGTAAAGTGCTTAGTATAGTGCCTGGCGCATAAAGTCTAGCTATTATATTATTAATTACTACCACCTTAGCATGTAGAATTACTGAATATGGAGCTAATGGGGAGGCAGTACGGTGCAATGAAAAAACTAACTGGGAGTTGAGAGGCCTGGATTCTTGAACTTTTCCTTCTACCCACTTGGATGGGCCTACTAATTTAAAAATATAAATAATATCCATGCTCTGGGCCTCAGTTTCCTCATCTGTAAAATTAGGTTAAACTAGATGACCTCTGTGGTTCCTTGCAGCTCCATCACTGTAGGATTCTAGAACCCTGTAACTAGGAGAGAACTTAGAATATGAATGATTACATCTGGAATGGGCTTAGAGATCATCCAGCCAAACCCCCTTCCCCAAGGTCACAATGCTGGTAAATATTTGAGGCAGGATGTGAATTCAGGTCTCGATGATTCCAAGTCTAGCATTCTATTCACTATGCACGGGAACTCATCTATGACCATCTGTTTCTTGCACCCATCCCATGTCAACCCTGCCCATGCTCTCTCTGTTCACCGAATAAACACGGGCGCAGCGGTATCTCTAGTTATTAGAAGAACTCAGGTCATCTGGTGGATTCTCTTGATCCAGGCTAGTGTTACCCTTTCACAGCTAGCCTAGCATTGGACCATCAGAACCAATGAATCTTCAAGTTATACAAGAGCTCAGATATCCTCCAGACCACTTCATGACTGAAAGAAATCCTGTCTCCAGCATTCCAAGGAGCAGCCATCCAGTTCGTGTTTGAAGGTTCTAGGGAGGTCGGAGCCCTGGGGTTCAGTTCTCATCTCTGCCACTGAAAGGGTGTGTGACCTTGGGCCAGGCCCTTCATTTCTCTATGCCTCAGTTTCCTCCTCACTTTAAAATAAGGGTGGGAGACTAGATTACCACCGAAGTCCCTCTCAGATGATCCTATGATCCCTTTTGTAGAAATAAGCCTTTAAGTACAACATGGATACTTAGTAGTATATTGGACAGTTTATCTTCTCTCCCATGTTTATTTTTGGGGAATATTGTATTGTTCTGAATATATGCTGGTGCAAAATATAGTCCATTCCCTACTTAAAATGAAATCATTTTGAAGGAAAAAAAAGGATGCATCTGGCAGTTTGGTGGAAGGATGGATAGAATGCTGAGCCTGGAGTTAGGAAGACCCAAGCTCAAGACTCAGACCCTTATTAGCTATGTGACATCGGGTAAGTCACTGAACTAGAAGTCAGGAGACCTGGGTTCTATTACGTGTTATGCCAGCAGATATAGAAGGGATGGCCAATCACTGTCCTTCAAAAGACCTTCTTTGTTCTCTCCACTATGGGCCTCAATTTTCTTAACTGCAAAATGGGGATTGTAACAGCATTTATCTCACAAGGTTGTTAAGAGGATTAAATGAGATAAAGCTCTTTACCTGGTGCCAGGACACAGTAGATGCTTAATAAATGCTTATTTTATCTCCCAACAAAAAGACACACCCCAAAACAATAGCACACGGAGTAACAAAAAACATATAAGGCATTAAGTGTGAAAGTTCTTTCTATTCAAATAGAGATCTGATTCATATTTTATCATCTCTGTTCTGAGTGTCTGGCACTTTCAAAGGCATTTACTACTTTCCAATCTTTTGCAAATAAGTAATCTTTACTACCATCCACTGATAAAGGGGAGCTTACATGCTACACTCAGGGGTCTTATCCAAGTGAGATTTAGAAAGAAAATGAGCCAAAATGTAATATTTCCTTCACCCTGCCTTACGGGAAGCTTTAAGCGGGATGAATTAAATATGTCCTGTTTGGGTTGGATTCCCACGCAAAGAGAAGGTGGCCCATCTGGAAGTTCCTCTGTGTTCTTAAAGCACCAAGGATGGGCACTGAATGGTTCAGGTACCACTTTGGTTGTATCTGGTGTACTGTGGGAACACAGACATTGTATTTCTTTCTGGAGGAATTCTCTAACATCTATAGAACCCAGAATAGTAGAGCAGTAAAAGGATTCTACAACAGAGAAATAGCAAACATGGAACACAGAGTTTTGGATATGGAAAAGGATCTCAGAATATAGAATACAGAATACTAAAGCTTAGGACACGGAACATAAATGCAGAAAAGGACTTAGAGTGACAGAATAAAAAGGAACCTTAAACCTTGAATGTCAGAAGTCATCTGGTCTGACTTCCTCATTTTACAGCAGAGAGAACAAATAAGTTCTATTAAAGGAAACTGACTGGCGATCCCTTCTGTCTCTAGCAGCATAGCATGTAATAGAACCCAGATCTCCTGACTTCTATTTCAATGATTTTTCCATAACAGTGCCCTACCTCACATACGGGAGATCCACATCTTTTGTTTCCTAAAAACAAGACAAGAAACACTCCATTTCACTTAGTCCCAATACATTTGACAGATAAGGATACACCCTTCACTTTGTGTGTACTGGTAGGGGAGTGTCACAGTTTTTGGGAGGGTGGGGATGGAGATAATCTGTAATAATTTTTCTTATTACAGCACTGTATAAATGCCCCTTTTATAAAAGTTAAATAAATATGGTTAGCTTAATTCACATCAACTGATACTCATGACAGGACCACATCAATGGGGGCTCACGAGCTATGGCATTAGAAAGATATCCCCAACCTCTCAGAGCTCTAGGATATACCTGAGGGGACCTAGTAGCCATGCTCTGGGCACCTAACCCAACACTACAGGAATTTAGATAGCATATCCAGATTACGTACAATCTAAATAAATAAGAACAAAACATAACTCAGTCTAATGAAACTAAATGAATAAAGGCGGTTATCTGCTGTATATATTCTACAAGAAAAGTACTGAAACTCCCCATGGAAAAGAATAACAAGACAAACAGAGAGTTTTCTTGATGTACTGAAGAGAAGAAGGTGTGTGATGAAATCTGCTTTCCAGGGAGAACCACTGTCAAAACAAATTAAACCTGTGATCTTCCAGACACAGGAACACGAGCAGGGCCGGGTCAACATCTGAAAGGAGTTTTCTCCCTCCGCACTACAGATTGGCATTGGGTCAGTGCCAGAGAAACACTCTTGCTGCTTGAGGGACTGATCACCCTGCCCCCTCCTCCCCCCAGCCCTATTCTGGAGTACCTTCCTTTGCAATGGATGGGTTTGAAAAATTTCTGGTTTGAAATATTCTAGGTCAACACGCTTCTGAAATGTGACAAGAGGGTGATAACAGAGTCAACCTTTTACTTTACCTCTTTGTCTCACTTTCCACCTATTATCTCATTTGATTCACATAACCATTCTGAGACTCGGGCAGGGCAGACATTATCTCTCCCATTTTACAGATAAGGAAAGAGCTCAGATGGATTGAATGACTCGTCCGAGGTTACATAGCTAATAAATGGCAGGGCCAAAATTCAAGCTCAGTCCTGACTCCAAATACAGTACTTTCAACCCCATAATGCTGTCTCTTCCTGGAGATGCAATTTCCACCATTACTGGAAAACCTGCCATCTGTTTTCAATCAAATACCAAAATCTAACAACCTAAGATTGGCCTAAAGGCCAAAAAGCTACATTCTTCCCTCATTCATATTAAGTCTTTGTTCTTCTCCAATTGTTTCCTCTGTACAGTTTTTATTCTTTTAAAATTAAAATCCAACGAATATTTGAGCACCTATTAGGCACAAGGCGGTACATGTTCAGGGCACTTTTAAAATTTTTTAATTTTATTTATCGAGGCAAGTAGGTAAGCACAATGGTTAGAACTCTGGTCTGGGAAGGCAAGGGATGTTTTGAGTGAACTTCTCCACTTAGAGTAGTGTGATCAGTGGCACAATAAAGGGGAAAAGGATGCCATCTTCCATAAATGGTAGCTAATATTAATAATCAGAACTCATATTTATAAATCCATAAAGGTTTATCCTGACTTTTTAATTTAGAGTAAGAAAACTCTAGGGAGAGGACTCTATCCAGATCTCTCTTGACTCTACACAGAGTGTCCAACTACACCACAAGGGCCCTCCATCACATCTTCTTGAACTAAACTTTTTTTGGGGAAGGGGTAGTTTTATGGTTTGCTCCAACTTTCTGTTTCCTCCCCCGTGTTTTCAGATAACTGGGATAACAAGAATCATGCTATCATCTATCTGCCTTCTGGAAACTGGTAGTAGGGACAGGTCTCAATGTCGCTCTTCAAACAGAGGCTGGAAGACCACTTCTTGGGAATGTTGCTCCTAAGAGATTCCTCATCAGACACATCTTGGATTAGGGGGCTTCTGAGGTCTCTTCCCCCTCTGAGACAGGGATTCCAGGATTCACAGCAGCAGATTGGACAAAGGATAAACGGACCGATATGAGAACATGAGTTTCTGCTTTCTGCTCCTGGCTTCCAAAACCAACCTTTTCTTTCCTTAGCATCTTGATAACTAGGGATAACAATGTGAGTGGGCACCCATTGTTAACTGTGGTTCGGCTGCTTCCTGGAGGGCAATGCTTGAACACAAATGACATGGATTCTCATGAGTATATGAGACAATGGCAGATGAGAGTCACACAGTGGGAACTCTGTGATGATAAATTACAAGTGGCCTAGCTTTTGGGGCACTATTGGTTTTTGCAAATGTGGAAAGGAGTTTGTCTCCTCTTACCCCCACCTGCTACATGGACTCAGAAGCCTGGTTCTAACCTTACCATCTCCCTCCACCAAAGCAGCTGGCAAGGATAGGCTTTATCTTTGGCAGACTTGATGGCATGGCCAATAAAAAGCTTAGAGCTCAGCGTTTCTGAGGTTTTTTTTAAAAAACTTTGTTATACATCAGCATAAACTATAAGGTTTATTTTTAAACTTTAAAGGTCTCTCTATTGAGAAACAACAGGGTTGAAGAGATCAGCTCATGCTCTGGGTCCAAGTTCCATCTATCTGTGTGACTTCTAGCAAGTCACAGCCCTTCTCGGCCTCTCAGTTTCCTCATTCGGTAAAATGAGAGTTTGATGAGATGGTTTTTAAAGCCCTTTCCTGCTCTGATGTTTTATGTACTTAAGTTCCTAGGACTAAGTTCAGATTTCTTCCAGATCTACTTTAATACCTAACACTTTTTATTTTAATACTTGATGCTTTAATCATTAACGGATCCATGACCTCAAACATGTAGATGTTCCTACCACAGGCTCATATAATTAACAATGATGAGGATAACCACAACAACTAGCATTTATGTAGCGCTTTAAGGTTCACAAAGTGCTTTACAAATATTATTTCATTTAATCCTTAAACAACCCAGGGAAGTAGGTGCTATCATTATCCCCATTTCACACGGGAAGAAAGTGAAGTAGAGGTTAAATGACTTGCCCAGGGTCACAGAGCTTATAATAGTCTGAAGCTCGATTTGAATAAGGCACGGTGGAGAGAGTGAGGGACAAGAGTCGGGAAGACCTGAGTTCAAATCTTGCCTCAGACACCGACTAGTCCCTGTTTGCCTCAGTTTCCTACTCTGTAAAATGAGCCGGAGAAGGAGATGGCAAACCGCTCCAGGATCTTTGCCAAGAGAACCACACATGGGAGTCACGAAGAGTTGGATACGACTGAAAAACCACTGAACAACAACCACAAAGATAGCATTTTAAGGTTTGCGAAGCTTTTTGCCTATTTTCTCTCATTTAATTCTTACGACAATCTGGGGTAGGTGCTATTATTTTTATGATTTTACAGATAAGGAAACTGAGGCAGATGGTGGTTAAAGAACTTTGCTCAAATCCTTTCTTAGATGCTTTCTGTTGTTGTTCAGTGGTTTTTCAGCTGTGTCTGACTCTTGGTGACCCCATTTAGAGTTTTTAATTAGATAATTAATGTTTTTTGTTCAACTGATGGAAAAGGATCTTTGAATGCAGGATGTCGGAACCGGAGGAGACGTTAGAGATCATCTAATTCAACTTCGTCTTGTCATAGGGGAGGAGACTGAGGCCCACTGAGGGCGCATGGTCACTCAGGTGAGTAGCGGAGATGGGCCCAGAATCCAGCTCTTCCGAGTTTTCTGACTTCATCATGAATGAGCCTCTCTAGAAAATGAATCTGTATAAAAATTATTTAATAAATCAGTTTTATGAAAACTCAGCTCTGTTCTTGTTGGAGAATTATACCCAATGAGCCTCATTTTGTAGACGCTGATTCTGTGATGACACATAGACAAGGTAGGAATTGAAGTCTGCTCAGAGGCCAGAAAGCTGCTAATTATTACTTCTCATTTTTTGAACCCTATCAACATATTCAGGGTTGCACAAACCATCCAGGAAGATAAGGTTCAGGCCCTTTCTTCATTCAAAAAAAAATGGATTATTTTTTGTTTCCTTGGTTTCTGCCAGAAGAGGAAAAGAATAAATATAAGGGGGCTTAGACACTTCCAGGTTGAATTCTTTCCCCCATACTATTTCCTAGCAGAGGTCTTACAAGAAAATAATCCTTGTAATTGTTCATTCATTCATTCAAGAAACATTTACTAAGCACCTGTTGTATGCAGAGCATTACAATATTTACTAGGGAAAATGTATTCCTCCATGGCTACCATACTACCCTATATATTTTGTAATTCCTTATTAGAATGTAGGTTTCTTGAAGGCAGGTACTGTATTATTTTCTTGTATTTGTATCCCCAGCTTAGCACTGTGTTTAACAGACAGGAAGCGCTTAAAATGAGTTTTCATTTATTCATTTCCTCCTGTTTGTTCATTCCACTGATCTTCCTGTCTGCAAACACTGCCGTATCCTTTACTGAACCTCATACAGCATGACCTAGAGCCCATTCATCACTGGGGTGGAGCCACACTGTCTGCTGAGTAAGGGTCAAAATTCCTGGAGACCTGCTGTTCAAGGTCCTTCACAATCTAGTAATGCCCTCCTTTTCTAGCCTGGTCTCACCACTCCTCTCCATGTACTTTAAAATTCAGCCAATATGAATTATTCCCTACTCCTGACATACACCATGCATGTGCCTTCCAAATTCTTTGAGCTGATCTCACTTTCTAGTCCCATCCCTGTTAGCTATAAGTTTTAGCTTCATCTTTTATCCCAGTGCCTAGCACTGTGCCTGGCACACAGTAGGTGTTTAATCAGTGTTTGCTGATCAATTAATTGATCACTGCCACTGCTGGGAATGTGTCTCCTCTCCATTTTTACTTGCTGAATTTCTGTCATTCTTTAATGCCCAATTAAAACCCAATTTCTCTACGAAGCCTTTCCCAAACCATCCTCACCCTCTATCACCTTTGTAATAACTTTGCCACCAAGGCTGACTATATTTTGTTTCTCCCTAATACACTCTTCATATATTACTACATATGATAGTTATCTGTCTACCATCCAGTCCTACTAGCCAATAAGTTCCGCGTGTTAGGAATTTTAAATGGCAAACCACTAAGCATGGCTCCCCACATTTTACTTTGGGCTTTGTATTTCTAATGTCCAGCATAGCACCCTGTGCAATTAAGTAATTAATGCAAGTTTGACGGATAAATGATTTAATTCAGGAATCAGTATCTCCATTGTGCAGATGAAGAAACTGAGAGAGGTAGAGTTACTTGCCCTGGGTAGAACAGGAAACAAATATCAGAGCTGGGATTCCACCCTGGTGACCAGACTCCAAATCCTCCAAGTTTTGTCTGTCACACGCAATATTACAATACTGCCTCCTCCCTAAAGGCTACCAAGAGCGCATTGCTGTTACCTCCCATAATGAGATTTTGTAAGGCCAAGCATGCCTTGGCAAGAGCTGTCACTGTGACCCTCCAAGGAATTATGTATGTGAATCACATTTACACGGATGTAACCAGATAAGATGTATTAGCAAGCCAGACAAATCGCCAGACTCTTGTGGATTTTCCTTTCCAATAATTACACTGGACACTGGTTCCCCAGCACAGAACCTTTAGCAGAATCTTTTCCTTATTTATCTACTAGGTTACATTGAACTTAATAACTTGGGTCTATATCTTTGGGCCAGAGGCCAAGGTAGTTGTCTGCATGGCACCGATCCTATTAGAGGCTACGGTAATGTAATTATATGTTCAAGTTAAATATTTTATAGCTGGCTATTGTCAGTAAGAGGGATCACTCCTGAGACATCTCTGTGCAAACTGTCTCAGGGCAAAGAGTCGGTTGGCTAGCTAGCTAGCTAGCAAGCGGTTGGGGAGCAGTGCCTTCATGGACAGCTAGCAAGCATCGATATTAGTTTTCTTAGGTTGTCAAATGTTTTGGTCATCTCCCATACCCAAGAGGCCTACAATACATTCAGATGGACACCCTGTCACCAGTCTGGGTTGAGTCTGGGATGTCAGAGCTGAGTATCAGGGGCTAACCCATAAGACAGGATCTAACTTTTTAAGTCAGATATGGAAGGGACCTTAAAGGTCATTACAGAAGAGAAACTGAGGCCCAAAGAGAATAATAAACACCAAATAATAATGATAATTATAACAGTTTTGAGGTTTGTAAAATACAGTACGCATGTTATCTCATTTGATCTTTGTAACAATCCAAAGAGATGGATATTATTAGTATTATCCCCTTTTGCAAATGAGGAAACTGAGTCACAGAGGGCTTAAGTGACTTGCAGATAATTACATAGCCAGAAAGTATCTAAGACTCATCTTCTTGACTTCAAATCCAGCCTCAGGTACTTACTAGCTGTGTGACTCTGGGCAAGTCACTTTCTTCATCTGTAAAATGAGCTGGAGAAGGAAATGGCAAACCAGTCCAGTATCTTTGCCAAGAAAACCCTAAATGGAGTCATGAAGAGTTGGACATAACTGAAAAAAACCACTGAACAACAAAAAAGTGTCTAAGAAAGGCTTTGAGTAAAGGTCTTCCTAACTCCAAGTCCAGCCCTCTACCTAGAGCACCACCTAGCAGCTCTAGAGAAACCCAAGGTCACCCAGCTGATAGGGATGGACCTGCCAGAGACCTGGATAAAAACTCGGGTTTGGGGTTGTTTTTTTAAATTTCAAGTCCACTGCTCTTCTCACTAAACCACACTGCCTGAAGAAAGAGAGGTGACCAAGTGTGACTGTCACCTGAATGAATGGTACCGGTAAACAATGATGATACAGTGTTGGAGTTACACGGGACCTTGGTCCAACCTGTGCTGAAATGAACTATATTACCTGGGGCAAGTCATTTAAACTCAGTTCTCTTGTCTGCAAAATGAAGATAATAATGCTTTCCTCGCACATATATGATGCTTAATAATGTTTACTGAATTGAATCATCAACTGCCTTGGGTTGTTACGAGGATTATGTGTGGGAAAAGTGTGGTTTGCAAACAGAAAGCAGCAGCAACATGAGTCAATATTAACAGTGCTGGAAAATCATCCCCCTGTCAGCCTAGGAAAATCCAGTCCCTTGTTGACCCACCAGTGCGGTCGTATGGCTAATGCCTTCCCCTCCCCACCGGGCCTGAATTCCAGCTCTGCCCATTACCAGGTGCAAGACTGTGAACAAGCGGATCTCTGGGTCCCAGTTTCTTCAGTAAAACGGGAATAATGATACTTCTTCTCTATAAGCTGTTACAAGGATGGAATAAAGATGGTGAATGTATGGTGCTCCAGTAAACCCTAAAGCCCAGTGCAGATGTGCAGTGATGGTACTGCCTCTTGTCTCCTTCCTCATGAACTACTAAATGCTAATCCCACAGAGATTTCTCCCCACCCCTGCTCTTCACTGCTTACACCCCTATTACATAAGGCTTGTCTCCTTCTAGTCCAAGGCTTCCACACCCAGCAGCTGGACGTGAGTACATCTTGACAGTACCAAGGAAACTCAGGCTTCCGTTGTTGTTTTCCCTCTGGGTACCCTCTTGTAGACCCCATTAATGTAAGGTGGGTGTCCATGTTGCCGGGGTTACTGGATGACTCATTGAGTTCTGAATCGTGTGTGTATGTATGTATATATGTGTGTATGTATGAGTGTATGAATGTATGTATGTGTGTGTGTATACAAGATTAATTCATGATCATTGAATGAGCCCCTTTTCTTCCCAGGCTCCTGGCAAGAC
Source organism: Trichosurus vulpecula (assembly GCF_011100635.1). Classification (NCBI taxonomy): domain Eukaryota; kingdom Metazoa; phylum Chordata; class Mammalia; order Diprotodontia; family Phalangeridae; genus Trichosurus; species Trichosurus vulpecula. The sequence continues at coordinate 116,650,155 of NC_050574.1, read as the reverse complement.
TAATACGTAGAAAAAGAAAAATAAATAGAGACAGGCAAACAGGCTGGAGAATTCTGACAACTTTCTTTACCCATCAAAGAGAAGGGCGATCACCACACTGTTTCTTCTGTCCTTTTCCCTATTGCTTTTCTTCTTATTCTCCAGTACTAAGACAAAGAACCCCAACGGGACTCTCTGAAAGGCAGGTATAACCCTATGGAATAAGAGAATCGTGGATTTAGAGCTTAAAGAGGCCCCAGATCATCTAATCCAATCTTGCCGTTTTACAGATGAGGAAACTGAGACCCTAAGAAGCCAAGTGACTAGTCTAAGATCACACGGGCCATCAGTGGTGGAACTAGGATTTGAACCCAAGTCCTTGGAATCCCAAAGCCTAGCACTGTTAGACCTGGAAGAGACTTTAGAACATATAAAGTTATAACCCAGAACCCAGAAAGCTAGACTGAGCAGGAAACTTAGTACCTAGAATGTTCTAACACTGTACATGGAAATATAAAGCTGGCAGAGACCTTAGAACACAGAAGGGTGTGATAGCTGGAAGGACTGGGGGGCTAAGAATGTAGCATGTCAAGGCTAGAAAGGCCCTTAGAACACAGAATGTTAGAATAAAGAATACTAGAGCTTGGAGGAATCTTAGAACACAGACTATAAAAGGGACCTCAGAGATCAATCTACTGCATGAGTTATGAAATAAAGATATAGATATAAGTATCTATACATACACAAACATGCATATATATGTATATATACACATACATATAAATAATGTGTGTGTGTGTGTGTGTGTGTGTGTGTATGTGAGTATATACCAAGGGCATTTCCATACTGATAGTAGGTCACTGGTGAAGTAATGGTTAAGTTTGGGTGATTAAGGTGGGCAAGGTTAGGAAGAAGAGGTAAAATTCCAATTGGATCTTTCTACCGGCTATTTGCAGCTCTCATTTTAAAATATTGTTGTAGAGTAGGTTGAAAGGTACCGAAAACGATGTCTGGGGATTGTCTCTGGATTTCAATTATCCACCTCGTCCTTATCTCCCATTACAATGGATACTCAAGACTTGAATACAATTACCTATCTTGACAGGGTAAAATGAAAGCTTACTTAGCATCCCCAGCATATGATCGCAGGTTGTATAATTTGTCCCCGGCCCCATAAAAAGGGCACCAATGTTGAAAAGGCCTGAGGAAAAAGGATAATTATCATGATAATTGCTAGATCGAACCCCTGTCTCGACCTTCTCCATCTCGTCTCCCTAGACGCGAGTGATCTGCCCGCTTCGGAGTTCTAGGTTCCCAGAGCTAGAAGGGACTTCCAAATTAGCTAATCACTGTAACCTCCTGTTACAGGTGAGAATGCTGAGTTTCTAGGGAAGTGTAACAAAGCCAGTGAGAGACAGGATTTAGGACTTTGGACTACCAGTCCCCTTTCCATATACTATGACTTCCTCTCTTCCGTGCTGTTGTTCAGTTGTTTCAGTCGTGTCCAACTCTTTGTGACCTCATCTGAGATTTTCTTGGCGAAGATACTGGCGTGGTTTGCCATTTCTCTCTCCAGCTCATTTCACAGATGAGGAAACTGAGGCAGACAGGTGAAGTGACTTGCCCAGGGTCACATAGCTAGTAAGTGTCTGAGGCCGGATTTGAACTCAGGAAGGTTAAGTCTTTCTGACTTCAGCCCATGACTAGACCACAAACTCAAGAAAATGTTAGCTTCCTCTCTGACAGGAGGCTCAGTTCCCACTCTCTACTGGTGAGAAACAAAGGACCATCAAGGTCTTTGGAGCTAGAAGGGACCTTGGATCTTCTAGTCCAACTCTCTCATTTTATGGATCAGGAAACTAAGGCTCGCCTTAGGGTGTTAAGTGGCTTGCCTAAGGTTAAGTGTCAGAGCAGAGCCCAGGATTGAATGGTGACTGTAAACTCTCAATGCGGTGCCCCTTCTTGGAAATGCTTCCCTCCCCCCCACCAAGTTTGGAACGGCACCAAGTCTCCCTCTTAGCCCTAAGCAACCCTACTGTAGGCAGACACCTCATAAATGCTTCTTGGGTTCCCTGGGATGGGATAATTATCTTTAACTTTAACCCAATAAACCCTAGCTTTCACTTCCCCCATTGCCCCAGGGACTGCAGGGCTTTGCTCTGTTGGGTAACACTTTTGCACCCTAACATTCATTGATAATAGGTTGGTTTAACTAAGGAGAGAGAACAACTGATTTTCATTTGGAAGTAGCCATTCAGAAATGATGAGATGCCTCCCACTGAACTAGTTATCATTTCTCTGAAGACTAGGAGGAAGTCGGAGAAACATGGGAACATCTGCATGAATTGATGCAGACTGATAAGAGCAGAACCAACATGATGACCACAATGACTGCGTGACACCACAGTGTCCCTAAAATCTTATAGCAGTCTTAGCTCTAATAGCAAACACAAGGTGTCCCAAAAATAAGCTCTAAGAGCCTACACAGGGCATCCCCAAAGTCTCAGAACAGCCTTAAGCTTTACTAGAGCATACCAGGTATCCCCAAAATCTTAACAACAGCCTTAAGCTTTAATAGCAAACAGAGGGCTTCCCAAAAGTCTTACTGCAGTCTTAAACTCTAACAGCCAACATAGGGCATCCCAAAAATCTTAGTGCAGCCATAAGCTCTAATAGCCAACATTGGGAGACCCAGCCCCCAACATAGGGTGTCCCAAAAGTCTTAGTGCAGACGTCGGCTCTAACAGCTGCCCCAGATACACGCTAAGCGACATCTGGGCAGGTCACTTCATTTCTTTGTCTCAGTTTACCTCCTCTATAAACTGAAGATTAATAAGAGCACCTACCTCGTAAGATTGTTCTAAGAACCAAATGAGATGACCTATGTAAAGCACTTTGCAAACTTTAAAATCCTATAGTGGACTATTATTAACGTATGTTTATATGTGAACATGTTATCTCCCACAACAGTGTAAGCCTCATGGATGGTATCAACCTCAACCCCTAAGGCCTAGATCAGGGCCTGGCACACGGCAATTAACAATTGCTTGTTGATTTATTGAATGAAGAACCTCAACAGAATAAATGGGAGGATGGACTCTGTTTCTCAAGAAATACCAAAGAGGCATCCCAGGTACTATTTTAGGATTCAGGTCTTTTTTTCTTCCAGTCTGGTGTTCTTTCTATTGTATCTCTACTGATTCCAGTCCTAAGCCCCCTTATAGAACCCTTGTCCTCGAAAATTACTTCGGCTGAAAAATTCACTGGCCTGTGGTCAGCCTAGTGCTCTGCCCTCACTTCCCCAAGATAGGCTGCTCCTGGTAGGAAAGGCCCAGCCTGTGAGTCTTTCCAGCTGGGCAGGATCCTCAAGTTATCTTCTATTTACTTATCCATTTTACCTGTATCCTTTCCAGGGGGCTACAAACTCCTTGAGATGAAGAACTGCTCTTTTCTTTTGTATGTGCATAGTAGTCCACAAATACGTGTCAAATTAAATTTAATTAAATACCTACTATGTGCAGAGAATCTAGAATAAGCCTCATTCTCAGGATCACCTGGATTTAAGTCCAGCCTGTGTCAGGTACTGTCTGAATCACCCTGGACAAGTCCCTTAACCACTCAGTGCCGCTCCACTCCTTCCCTACCCCCTACTCCAATCCTTGGAATATTGGAAAGTTGCTAACCTGAACAAGTAGAGGGAGTTTCCTTACTAGGAATTTCTTAGGTCAAGGAAATTGTAGAACTAATTTAATGTCAAAGATTAAGGCGCCAAGCTTGGAAAGAATGACCGAGGGAATCAGGACCTGATTACTAATCATGCTCCTCGACAATGAGAGGAAATGGGCCAGTCTCTAGACGTGCCATCGGTCAACCTGAGTTCAAATCCTGGCTGTGACACTTATGAGATGAATGGTCTGGGGAAAATAATTTTCCTTTTCTAGTACTCAGTTTCCTCCAGTGTAAAGAGGAGAGAACAACACTTATATCAGCTCCCTCCAGGGGGTTGTTGAGTTATTTTCCTCAACTGGAAAACCTTTAGCCATGGACTCTATTGGAATGATTGTTCCTTCTCACGTTTAGGGAGTATTATATGGAAATCAGCTTTGTGACCAGGGCAAGGTCCAATGCTTCCAACCCAACGCGGGCCGTCTAATGAATAATTTGCACTTTTTGGCTTGGGGAACCTTGGATGGTGCTTCGTGGAAAATGGAGCCCTGGAAGTCTATTTGTTTTAGAGCAGACGGCCTGCTCTCCCTTTGCCAAAACATACAGACTCCTCTGCACTCATGCATTCACTCTCTTGCACTGCGGCACCACTGGAAATAAAAATCAGACTGTCGTGTAATAGGAAACAAGCTGTGCTTACATTAGTTGCGAGTCTGGGACAGACTTTGCTAACTGCAGGAAGGAGCGAGTCCCGAAACTAAAACCATATGTACAGGGGTTCTTGGCTTAAAGCTGCTTTTTTTTCTTTTCCTTCTCTACTGACCTTCATATGATAAGAACAGCCCTGTCACCAAGGAAAGAAAGTCCTCTCTGTCACAAAAGCCGTAAGAAGCTCACGCTACGACTTCAAATTAACTCAACTTTGCTAGGCCCTAAAGATAAAGTGATTTCCACAATCGATAAACCTTTTGTGCAGCCTCTGTCAGCCCCAGAGAATGCACTTGCCACAAACTCCTGCATGCAGGAGTCAGGGGGATTGAGAGATCGTAAGGCACCTATAGACCGAGGCCTTCGTTCTTGAATAGGACCATGCCATCAGGGAAATGATGACATGACTTGCAGTTGGCTTTGATTTGAGTGAGGGAGGGCTGTGCAAGGTCACCAGCCTCACTTTCTCCTCCAGAGCCATCTGGGTCCAGTGGCCTGATATTCATCAGGAGGACTGGAGATGGCCCTGGATGCACTGGGAGAGTTAGGCCACAATCAAGAAGAAGGGTTGGACATTAGTTTCTAGTGAGGCTTTGGAGTTTAGTGGAAAGAATATTGATCTTGGAGTCAAGAGACCTATGGCCATGCCCTAGCTCTGATATTTGGTAGGTGTGAGACAGTTCAGTCATTTATTTCATCTCTTGATCTCAGTTTCTTCTTCTGTAAATTGGAGGTACTACTTATCTCATCAATTAATTAACAAGCATTTATTAAGTGCCTCCTGTGGAGAAGGGGCAGCTAGGTGGCTCAGTGGATAGAGCCCCGGGTCTGGTATCCGGAAGACCTGAGTTCAGATCCAGCCTCAGATGCTTTCTAGGTGTGTGACCCTGGGCAAGTTACTTAACCCTTATTTGCCTCAGGTCCCCATCTGTAAAATGGAGACACACTGGAAAAGGAACATTGTATTGGGAATCAAGATGGGCTCTTAGCACTTATTCAACCAAGTGCCCTTGAAGAGTTTGGCCTTTGTTTCCTTGATTAAATTAGAAGTCCTTGATAACCTCCTTGCCTCAAGAGAAAGCCTAGGCTTTTAGACCACGTGGGTTTAAGTTGCATTTTTGTGATGATTTTAGGTCATGTGGGTGAGTCACATGTGTTGCTCACCTTTGACACTGAACAAGATATATAAAACCCAGAGGTTGGCTTTCTCTTTTGGAGCTCTGAGCCGCAGCAGGAATGGTGTGTGACTCTAGGCCAGCCGTTGTTATTAGCTCCTGGGCTTCTGTGTTGATGCTTTTCTGGTAACTGTGTATCGTGATTTTGTCAGACAGCAATCTGTCTGTTGATTTGTGTTTATTTGCTCTGTTTGTATTTGCTTTGAAGCTCAGGGTGCTGGCTTTCCCCCCTGAGCTGAGTGAATGATATTTGTATGTTGGATTAAAGTAAGATTGTTAACCCCTTAACATTGCTTTCCTTAGTAAAGCAGATCAAAAGAACCTGGGTTTGCAGCGTTCTGTGAGCTGGTTGTTGTTGGTTTTACACCCTCGCAGCAACTGCTAGCTGTACTGTTGAAACAAACACTCTAGTGTCTTTGCCAAGAAAACCCCAGGGACTTTGTCTACTCAGGGAGAGTTGGACACCACTGAACAAGGACAACAAGTGGGGTGGGCAGTTCTGGAAATACAAAGACGAAAGCGAAACCTCAACGAGCTTAAGCTCTAACGAAGGAAATGGGCATATATATAAATAATATAGTGAATATACACAAAATGACTACTAGTTAGTGTGAGACGGAGCTGGAAGATTGGGAAAGGCTTCATGCAGAAGGTGAGCTTGAGGTCTGGAATACACTTTGTTAACTCTAAAGCACCACAGAAAGTAAAGTCATTCCCCTTCCCCCCCCGAAATTAGATCTTGGGAGCTTTATGGGGATGAAGTTTTGAGAAGGTAACTCTTCCTCAACATTAAACTTAATTTCACCAATATCTACGAGTAATAACAACTAACACTTAAGAGCGCTTTAAAGCATGCCAAGGGACTTTAAATACAGATGGACATACACAGAGATCTAGAACATTCTATTACTTGGACTCCTGGCTCCCACTCCGCATATACGATGCCTTGCCAAATTCTGCCTCCTACTTTTCTCTCTCATATTTGTTCCCTCATACAGCCACTATTCTAATTTGGGAGCTCGCCATCTCTTGTCCGGCCTGCTATAAGAGACTTCTGGATGCTCCCTCTATATTACAATCCATCCTCTGCACAGATGCATGGGTCAGACTGTGCTGCTGCGCCCTTCTCTTCCAAGTCCATATGCTCCCAGCATCTCCCTGTTACCTCCAGGATCAACTACAGACTTCTCCTTCATAGCCTGGCCTCTCCCCACCTTTCCAGAATGTTCATATATCCTTCTGAGCACTCCACACCAACACCACTCTGGCCCCTCACTTCCACCTCTTATTATCCCTGGCTTTCTTCAAGGCTCAGCTCAATCTTACCCTCCACAGGGGATCTTTCCTAGCCCCGCCCCCCACCCCAGCTAGTAATGCCTTCCTCTTTCAGATTACCTTTATGTAATCGCTATATATCTTTTATGATATTTATACATGAGAATATATGGTCCTTGAAAGCAGAGACTAGGTTTTCACTTTTCTTTGCATCTCCAGCACTTAATATACTGCCTGGCACATAGTAGGCCCTCGCTGACTGACTGATTCACAGACTATTAAGCACTTAGAGTTCAGTCACGTCCAACTCTTTGTGACCCCACTTGGGGTTCTCTTGGTGAGATACTGGAGTGATTTGCCATTTTCTTCTTCAGCTCCTTTTACAGATGAGGAAACTGAGGCAAACAGGGTTAAGTGACTTGTCCAGGGTCACACAGCCAGTAAGTGTCTGAAGCTGGATTTCTAGGGACCGGTTTGGTAGTTGCTGTTGATACAAATATAACCAAGACAGTCCCTGCCCTCAAGAAGCTCAAATTCAAATGGGGGAAAGCAACCCATAAAAGGTTGCTGGTAAGTGGGGGAGGGGAAGGGGAAGTATATTGAGGAGATGTCCACTCAGTAGCTGCTGAGATAAGGCAAATGCTCACCTCTGGGTGGGGGGGTAGGGGTGGAGCTAGGGGTCTAGGTCAAGGTTCAAACATATGAACCATCTGAGAGTCTTGTGAGCTAAGTACTGTAGGGGTCACCCTCATTTTACAGATGAGGAAAGATGCTCAGAGACATAATGTGACTGACCCAAGGTCACAGAAGTAATAAGCGTCAGTGGTGGGAAACCCAGACCCAGAGACTGTTCTTTCCATTGTAGCCTAATCCCTCCACTTTATAAACTTGGAAAAAGGAGGCCCAGAATGAATGTAGACTTGTCTAAGATTAAGCAGTTAAGCTATGGCAGAAACAGGCCTAGAACCCAAGACTCCCAATTGTTATTGGTGCAGTCCCCTTCTGCAGCCCCATGTCAGCGCCACAATAAGAAGGGAAAAAAAACCCAATGCAGAGATCTTCCCTCAAGCTGTAATACTGGCAGTGCCATGAGCCAGCTGGCAGGGCAGAAACTGGCAGCTGTTTTTATAAATTGATATAAAAAAGAGCTGTCAAAAATTAAAATTAAAAAGCCCATAATAAGATAAAGTCTGTCAGAAATCTCAAATATCTATTTCGGAGAAGACTGTTGGAACCGGCATACAGGCTAAAGGCCTCATGTTTTGAATGTAGTGATTAAGAAAATGAGATCCACTCTATATAATGGGTCACAGGATTCAGAGCTGGAAGGATCCTTACAGAGTCACCTCACTTTAGAGAGAAAGAAACTGAAGCCTAGACAAAGGCAAATTAGCCACTCTGGAAAAAAAACCCAACATATATACTCTCTCTCTGTCTCTCTCTCTTATATATACATACGCACACATACACATATACATACATATATATTATAGTCACCTCATTTTAGAGAGAAAGAAACTGAAGCCTAGACAGGCAAATTAGCCACTCTGGGGAAAAAAAAAGACTCCAACATATACACACACACACACATACTCTCTCTCTCTTTATATCTACATATCTATATCTATACACACACACACACACACACACACACACACATATATATATATATATACATAAACACACATACATATATACATACATACACACATATACATACATATATATTCTTTTAACCCCCAGGAATCCTACTGATTCCTAATAAAAACAGGAGCTAAGTAGAACTCAAGTTAGGAATCCTAGTATAATGGGTAGAAAGTACCCCAGTGATGGAGTCAGGATTCTAATCCTAGTTATCCTTACTCACTGGCTGTGTGATCTTGGTAAGTCAATGACTTAGTTTCCAAAGCAAAAGAACCTGGCCCTCCAAGTGATCAGCAAACAGTGCACAGGGATGTTATGAATAATAAAGAATCAAGAATACACAGCTAGCAGTTAGCTGGGCAGAGACGTGACATGAGATTTTCTCATTCCCAAACCCATGCTCTTTCAGCAATATCATCCCCACCTCTTATAATGATGTGGTCCTGGGCCCTGTGCACAAATGCATCCTAGTGGGAACTTTGCTCATAGACCTCTCTTTAAATCATTAACTCCGTCACACTTATCAAATATCTTAAAATTTTAGCCTCCTCTCCTCCTGTTTTCTCAGGGAAAATCCAGGTAATAGGGGAAAATATAGCTCCTTCCCATTTCCCAACTCAGTGCGGGGTGATTAGGGATACTCCCAGAAAACGGCCCCAGGTCACAGAAGGATGTTCACAGGACTGTGTATTTAAAGCAGGAAGAAAGCTTAATGATATTCTAGTCTAGCCTCCTTAGACCCAGTGAAATGGATAAAGAAGTGGCCTAGGGTTATACAAGGAGTATTAGAACTTGAGATCTGGACTTGGCTCCTATGACCCCAAATCCAACATTCTTTCTTCTCTATGAATCTGCTTCCCTATGCTCATTGCCCAGAAGCTGGTATCTAATTAGGAAAAATCATGTTGGCCTTTGAGCCAATAAGAAGGTGCTAGAAATGATAGGACCTCTAAGGCACCAGCTGCTATCATGCTAAATGATAGGATTTAATGCTGAAGGGGCCCAAGTCGACCTTCTGATTTTACAGATAAGGAACACTGAAACCCAAAGAGATTATGGAGCCCGTCCATTGTCAGGCAGCAGGAAAGGCCAGAGCTGGGTCTTGTGAATTCCAGTCTTTCTCTTTAGCCCAGCCAGGATGCCTCTCACTCTGGTGCTCCCCAGGAAGACAGCTGTCTCATGGCCCACCATAGGCCAAGACTTTCAAGTTCAAAAGAGCTACATATTTGAAAGAGAACCAAGTACACAGCATGAAGCCTGCCTAGGGAGAGCCCGAGGATAAAAAATTTTTTAAAGCTTCTCCCACACTCCAACCACAAATGGAAGGCACATTTTAATGCGGCATAACCTCACTGACTTGATCTTAGAATGAGCCTTTCAATAAAAATTATATTCCTTTAACCCGCAAGAATCCCTATTGATCCTTATTTAAAAAAAAAAGGAGCTAAGAAGAATCCGGGTTAGGCAGATTAGAGTAGTGGGTAAAAATAAAACCTGGGTCTAGATTTCAAGGGCCAACGTTCTCGTACTGAGTGTGCTCCTAATCTACTATGTGACTTTGGGTAAGTCGTTTTCCCTTCTCTGGCGCTCAGTTTCTGAAGCAACGGTATATTGAAATTGGTCCAAAAAATACACAGTGATGTTATGAATCATAAACTATTAGGCTTGGAAGGGGCCTTAAAAACATAGAAGGTTGGGGATAGAACGGACCTTAAAATATATGTTGGAGCTAGAAAGGGCCTTGAAACAAACAGCATTTAACTACAGAACACAGAATGTTCCAACACATTAGACTATTCTAAATCTAAAATGTTCTAGTGAAAACTGAATGAATCTAGCTGAATCTAAAATTTAAGAGTTGAAAGTGACCTTAGAAGAGAAAATATGATCACCAAGTATTTTATGAAATACCTACTAGGCGTCTGATACTGTGCTAAATTCTGGGCATATAAAGAAAAACAAAATGAAAGTACCTGACTCCAAGCGGTTTACATTTCATTTAGAGGAGGGCAAAAACATCTATGTTTTAGAATGCAATCTTCTGTTTGGTGTTCAAGTCCTTTATAACTTGGACCCCTCCTACCTTTCAAGCCTTCTTACACCTGACTCCCCTCCTTTTCCCTGCCATCCAGTGCCACTGGTCTCCTTGCTGGTTCCTTGAAAAAGACATTTTCTATGCCCAGAACTCTCTTCTTCTTTATCTCTGTCTCTATCTTGTTCAGATAGACTTATTTGCATAGGGTCTCCCACATTAGTCTATGAGCTCTTTGAGAGAGAGGACTGCCTTGTATCCCAAGAACGTACCATCATGCCTGGCACACAGTAGGTGCTTAATAAATGCTTCTCGATTGATTTGCTGACTGCCTAGTAAAGCCAGGAGAAATCTTGGCCCAGAGAGGAGAGAGTGATTCCTGTAAGGCTGAACAGCACGTTAGTATCTAAACGTGATTTGCAGTGAGGTTGAGGAAGAAGAGATTACTGAGTCTGAATGCTGTTGGACGCATATTGACTCAAATTTCTGCCCAAAGTAAACAGGTCACAAAACAGGATTTGGGGTAGAACTGTCCAAATTTCTGGTTTGTCTGGGGATGTGGGTAAGCCCTTCCTCCCTCAAAGTTCTCGTGGCAGGCTTTCCTCCTCAGCCCTGTCCATCCTAACTGCCCGGAGCCCCGAGGCAGCACCAGCTGCTGCCTGACTGTGCCTTGGACTCTGCGGGCACAGCCAGGCGCTGCTCAGCTGCTCCTCTCTCTTCCAGAGAACAGATTTTTGGCCACACTGTCTGTCTCTGATGTGCTGACTCCAGCTCTCCCCTGGCCTACTATTTTGTTCCACTTACACCACAGTACTCTGAATAAATCACAGCTACCAGGCAGAGGTGAATTCACAGGGCGCATCTGCAGAGAAGGGTTTCTATTAGGGATTTCAGAAAGTGCTGCCAATGTCATTTACAAGAAGGTTAATTTATTATGGAGAGACCTTGATTCTCCATTCTTTTGTCATGTCTTACACTGTAATTCAAAGGAAAGGGAAGGGAGGGAGCAGAGAAAGCCTTATTAAAAACCGAAAATTACTCTTCAATCACTTCTCTCCCTGTCTTTTTTCTGAAGTGGCACATGCTTTGACACAAATTAGAGTATATCATGTCAAGGATGCTTCGTCCTGGATACTTGCAAATGCACTTAAGAGCTAATGAATGGCCACCGGCCAATAAATGCAATAAATACACAAAAACAACGTTGTCCCAAGGTCCTTAGAAAATCACAGAAAAAACTATCTTCAAGACCCTTAGAAGTTGTTTCTGAAACCAAAAAAAAAGAAGCTTCTCCATCATCAAATAAGGTTCTGGGAAAGCTTTGGATTTACCATCTTTAACTATTAAACCTGTTCTGTTCCTTTTCTGCTGTTCTGTGAGCCTTGATCCCTATAGGGCTAGAAAAGACGTCAAAATAAAGAATGCTAGTGCTGGAAGGGCCTTTTGAATATGGAATGCTAGAACCAGAAAAGAACTTTAGAACATAGAATATCAGATCTGGAAGGGGACTTAGAACACAGAATGTCAGGGCTGGCAGGGACATTAGACAAAGAGCTCCAGAGCGAGAAAGGACCTTAAAACAGAGAAACTCAAAGCTGGGAGGGACATTTGAACATATTGTCAGGGCTAGAAGGGACCTTAGAATATTTGTCATATCTGGAAGGACCCTTAGAACAGAGAATATCAGAGCTGGGAGGGCCCTTAGAACACAGAATGTCAGAGCTGGGAGGGCCCTTAGAACACAGAATGTCAGAGCTAGAAGGGCCCTTAGAACAGAGAATGTCAGAGCTGGGAGGGCCTTTAGAACACAGAATGTTAGAGCTAGGAGTGGCCTTAAAACACAGAATGTCAGAGCTGGGAGGGCTCTTAGTATAGAGAATGTCAGAGCTGGGAGGGACCTTAGAACACAGACTGTCAGTTGGGAAGGGCTTAGAATATAAGTTGTTAAACTAGAGAACAGAAACTATCAGCTCAGTAAATGACATAGTAGTCCCTCCAAAGCACTTGGTAAGGTAGTGGATGCACCTATTCTCCTCATTTTACCAACAAGGAAGCTGTGGTTCGGAGATGTCAGAGAGCCATTAAATAGCCATTGAGTTGCAGAGTCAGCACTCAGGGGTCAGTCTCCTGACTTCGAGTGCAGAGCTTTTCCCATTATTCCACAAGATAAAATGTGAGAATACTTAAGGCTGGACTGTTTGGAAATTAGGTCTCTCCTCTTATAATCAAAGCCCTGAAGAGCAAGGGAAGACCCATTTCAGGGGCAAACTATCCCTTATGGGAGGAGGTTTCAAGCAGTACTATGCGTTTGCTGTGATGTCCAAACCGTCTTTTCTTCTGAGATTCTGAGATCATAAGCATAAAACCAAGCAAAGCTCAAAAATCTGAATATAACATAGGAAGAGAATAAAAGACTATCTTTTGTGAAAAGAGGTGATCAACGTAAAAAGGAAAAAGGACCCACATGTACAAAAATATTTATAGCAGCTCTTTTTGAGGTGGCTAAGAATTGGACATTGAGGAGATGCCCATCATTAGGGGAATGGGTGAATGAGTTGTGGTATATGAATGTAATGCAATACTACTGTGCTAGAAGAAATGATGAGCCGGTGGGCTTCGGAAAAACCTGGAAAGACTTACATGGACTGATGCTGAGTGAAGTGAGCAGAACCAGAAGAACACTGTACATAGTAACAGCCACATTTTGTGATGACTAACTTTGATAGACTTAGCTCTTCTCAGCAATGCAATGATCTAAGACAATCCCCAAAAACACATGATAGAAAATGCTGTCCACATCTAAAGAAACAACTATGGAGTCTGAGTGCAGATTGAGGCATACTATTTTAACTTTTTTTTGTTTTTTTATTTCTTGTGGTTTTTCCTTTTAGTTCTGATTCTTCTTTCACAACAGGACTAATTTAAGATGATTGTACATGTATAACCTACATCAGATTGCTTGCTATCTTGTGGAGGGGGGAGGGAGAAAAACTTGGAACTCCAAATTTACAGAAATGAATGTTGAAACTATCTTTATGTGAAAAAAATACTGTTAAATGCAAAAAAGAAAAAGGCATGATCAAAAATGTCCTAATGTACCTTTTTCTTTCCCCACCAAATTCCGAAGCTCTACCCCAACATTCCCATTTTTCTGGGAAAACAGAATATTCCAGTTCTGGGCACACACATTCAAGCAAGCCTTACTGCAGTGGTAGAAGAACAGGTACTGGTAGCCTCCGTCACTAATGAACAAAATGGCAGAAGCTCGGAGGTGGAAGTGGCCTCAAAAGGCAGCCACTCAGCCACTCTCTGAAGACTTTTAACAAGGGGAAGCCCTCCATCTTCTGAGGAAGCTCATTTGACTTTTGGACTTCTCTAAATTTTACAAACTCTTTCCCTGTTCTCTTTCTCTTTGTATCTTCTACCGGCCCCCTTGCATCAGAGCAGATGAACTGTACACCCTCTTCCCTTTGAAGACAGTGACCATGTCCCTCTAAACACCCCCAGTTTCTTCTAATGAAGTGCATATGACATAGGGTCTAAACACTGCCATGTCAGCCACTCTTTCTTGGATACTAAATAGCTACATTGGTGCTAAATTGGGCTGTGTGGCTTTTCATTCATCTGGGAAGGTCCTGCCAGAAAGAAGAGAAGAAGTCCAGGAAAAGACAAGGCGGTTTCCCCATCATGATTCCCATCCCTCTGTTTATTCACAAGGAGTCCCCTTCCCTTCCCCTTCAGCGGTAAGGTGATCCATTTCTGTGGCATGTCTGTAATTTCATGCCTCGGACCATAATGCGTCGCGGCCAGCTTTGTGCGTGTGTCCATTCTGGCTGGAATGTCAGCTCAAATTAAAAGACAGCATGCTGTATGAGACCCAAACATGTAGCAACTGTTGCTTGTTACATTTTAAGAACACATGCAAAATATGTACCCTACTTAATCATCAAATATGCGCCAATAATATGTACAGGGGTCTGTACTATTCACTAGGGAAGAGATCCTAGGTGTGGGTCCTCGTCCTAGGGCATCCATGCAATGTTCATTGGTGACCAGATGCGTTTTATTTATATCCACTAAATGCCCAGAGATACAGAGGGAAGTTCCCTGTGGCAGATTTATAAGAGGACATAGATGAGAGCTGAAGAGGATTGGGAAGCTCAGGATGGCTTATCATCTGTACTGCTGCGGGGGATTGTTGTTCAGAGGGGATACCTGCATCAAGGAGATAAGAAAGCCACCAAAACTTTGCTTAATTATTTCCTTTCAAATGGACCTAGTTGTTGTGGAAAGGACTCACAGTGATGACATCACTGATCATTCTAATTATTTCCAAAATGTTCCTGGTATATGTGTGTGTGTGTGTGTGTGTGTGTGTGTGTGTGTGTGTGTATGTACACACACACATATATATATATGTACATATATATATATATATATATATATATATATATATGTACACACACACATATATTTTTCTGCACCAGCTGTATTTCAGTACAAATACAACAAGGTTTGGCTGAGTTTAAAGGGAAGGATTCTCTCTCTCCTTGTTACTTCAATGCCCTGTGATCTCACTGATGTGGGAGAGCCCGACGCTGATGCGGATCACAGCCCAGCTGAGCCTTTTCGAGTTCCCATATTGCCCTGAAGCGAAGTTGTTCATGAGCCTCTCTGGGCTTAGCTAGCTGGGCAGGTCCTTGAATGACAGGCGCCTGTTTCAGAGCTGAAGCCTTCCGGCTGGTACACTCCCACCCCCAATTTATTAAGTACTGCTGTGCTGATTACTGCTCTCAAGCTGGGAGAGTTCCCAAGGCATGCATGGTACCTGGCCTCATCCAGCAGCGTGGGGGGAATAGAGGAGATGCGAATGACTAAAGTGTGAAGGAATGTTGGATAAGTTCATTAAAATGGTGGAAGCAAAGTGTTATGTGAAGTGGAGGGTGAAGGGTGAGGGATTCCTCAATGATTATGAGGACTGCATTCCTGTAAGAGGCAGTTATGTGAATTTAGTCTTCAAACCTGCCTAGAGATGGAGGGAGGGGGAGGGTATTCTAGGCACGGCAACAGTATGAGCAAAGGCATGCAAATATACTACTATAGGGCACAGAAGGGGGCAGCTAGGTGGTGCAGTGGATAGAGCGCTGGGTCCGGAGTCAGGAAGATCTGAGTCCAAATCCGGATTCAGATACTTATAAGCTGTGTGACCCTGGGCAAGTCACTTAACCCCTATTTGCCTCAGTTCCTCATCTGAAAAATGAGGACACACTGGAGAAGGAAATGGCAAACCACTCTAGTATTTTTGCCAAGGAAACTGGACAAAGTCCATGGGGTCACATAGAGTCAGTCATGACTGAACGGCTGCTAAACAACAAGAAGGGACAGGGAGTAGTACAATCTAGTGAGAGAATACAGGATGGAGAGGGGAGCTGTCTAGCCATGCAGAGGACCCAAGTTCAAATCCTACCCCAGACACAGCTAACTGTGTGATCCTGGGAAAGCCACTTAAACTCTCTTGTATCTCATTTTTCTCATCTGTAAAATGGGGAGAATACCAGCCCCGACCTCCCAGGGTTGTTAACATGTGTGCTTTGCAAACCTTAAAGTGCTATACACATAAAATTATTCTTGCTCCCCTTCGCACATCACCTTACCCCGACACAATGGCTTTCCTACTGTCTTCCACATGACTCTCCATCCCCCATACCTACAGTGTGCTCTCTCACCAGTTTTATTTTTTAGAATCCCTAGTTTCTTCTCTTTTTTTTTTTTTGAGGCAATCAGGGTTAAGTGACTTGCCAAGGTCACGCAGCTTCTAGGTGTCCGAGGCTGAATTTGAACGCAGGTCCTCCTGACTCCAGGGCTGGTGCTCTATCTACTCTCCACCTAGCTGCCCCTTCCCTAGTTTCTTTCAAAACTCAGTTCAACCATCACTTTCTATAGGAAAGTTTCCCTGACCTCTCCAGTTTTTCACCAAAAATTATCTCATATTCTAATATGTTTTTATACGTATTATAATAATTATCCATACTGTCCCAAGCATCTCATTGCTATTTTTAGAATGTCAGCTCCTTAAGATCAGGTCCTGTTTCATTTTTGTCTCTGTATCTCTGGCTCCCTATAAAGCTACTTAATCTAGTAGGTGCTTAATAAATGCTTGCCAACTGATAGCCCTGAATGTCAGTCTAAAGAGTTCTGACACTGCTTAGTGAGTGACATGAAGCCAGAGACTCCTTGGGGCTCTTCCCTTATGTTGACTTTCATGTGCCTTGTAAGAAGTTGAAGTCAATAGCTGTCTTATTGTCCAAATTTTTTTTGGAGAGAAAGGTTTTATTGTGAGGCCCCAGTCATATTTTTTGGTGTGGCCATAGAACAAGAACAGTGACTGGCCCATAATGGACACTTAATAGATACTCATTGTGGGTATAATATTTCTTATGTTATTAATGGGTGGGGGAGAAGTTGGAAGGAGGGACAGAATTAGGAACTGAAAATATTACTTTAAAAATTAATTTGAAAAGATACTCATTGCATTGAATTAACTTTCAGAAGTTGAGGGGATGCTCCAGGGTCAGCAGTACATTAGCATCTCAAAATCTTATCTGAGACAGAACATTGAGAACCCACATGGCCTAGAACACAGGCAGAAGTAGGACTGGATATCTCGTGACCGTACTCTATACAGAATGGGAGGGAAAGTAGAAAAAAAGGCAGAGAATGAGGGAGACTCTCTCATTCTGTCTCCTCGCCTCTCTATCTCAACTTGGGAGCCTGTGCTATCTGGCCATCTCAGCAGTATTATCCCCAGCTGGGTTAGCCCCAAAGGACAATAGTCAAGAATGATGGGTATTGTGAACTGAAGGAAATTATAAGATCAAACAACACTGGGGGTAGAAATTAGAAATTAACTTAGAAATAAGAACTTAGAAATGAACTAGTTAAACCCTGCCATTGTATAGATAAGGAAAATGGGGCCCAGAGGTAAGGTGACATATAGGGAAGAAACAGCATATCTAGAAATTAAACCTAGGTCTTGTGACTTAAATCCGAGGCTCTTTTCAGTATATCCTATCACCCATAAAAGTTAGTCTAAAGCAGGAGCTCTTAACCTAGGGATCTACAAATTTGTTTCTTTTAAAAAAAAATTTTGATAATTACATTTCAATAAAGTTGGCTTCTTTTGTAAGTCTCCATTTTATTTTGTACATTTAAAAACATTTGAAAAGACAAAAGGATCCATGATATAGAAGAAATGGAAAGAAACCCTGCTCTAGAAGATAAGGCTACCATTGCAAAGATAGCAGCTAATGAGAATTCCTTTCCCCACAGTGAAGAGTCCTAAAATGGAAGATGTAGCAAAGATGGTAGAAGTTCCCCAAGCAGACTTCTGGGAAAATCAGCAGAGGAGTTGAAGCTAGAATTCCCTTAGTCATGAGTAAACCTAAGAGAAAATTACATGTTGGAAGTGAAGGATCATAGGATCATAGATTCAGAACAGAAAGTGACCTTAAAGGCTATCACAACCAACCTCTCCATTTCACGGATGAGGAAGCTGAAGTTCAGGGAAATGACTTTCTGAAGGTCTAAGGCAGAATTCAAACCCAGCTCCTCCTAACATCAAGTCCAGAACTCTAAACACTTCTCCACGCTGCCTCATGGCATCTAGTTCACTACCCAACGCAGTCCAAAATCCCTTGTAAGAAATCAGGGCAACCTTTGTTCCTTTTGTCCTAGCTGTAACAAGTCTAATTTCTTTTCATATATTTGAAGACTGCTCTTGAGAGGAAAAAGATTTGCAAGGTAATACCAGGAGCCATATCCTGTGAAATTAAAGAGATTCAGTATATGGTGGTTAAATAGGGCCTGAGCAGCCAATATTAACACAACTGGGCTGGAGCAGCTGGCTAGCAATCGGGCATCGATATAGACATTGGCCCTGTTTTCCAACACAGTAGGCAGAGATAGCCTGTGAATATCACTCGACTGGCCGTGGGCCTGACAAACAAGCAGAGAATGTCCTTGGGAGCAGGAGCTTAGAGATCATAGCGGAACACTCTAGGATTGATTCCTTCCACCTGAAATGGGGGCATACTTGAAATACTATAAAGAATGTTCTTTCTCAATGGTTTGCCTTTTCTCTACATGTCAGATAGGGGGGTTCAAGGCCATACCTCCTCCAAGAACCATTTGCTGATACCCTCAAATTCATAAGTGCCTTCACTCTCAAACCTTGTGTTGTACACTTAGCACATAATATTGTAATTATCTGTTTCTCATCTTCCATTAGACTGTATGCTCCATGATGGCAGAGGCCAAAGGGCAGAAATCTTAGCAAAGACCTCTTTTTAAATCCCCCAGCCCTAAGAATAACGAACTGCACACAGGAGGCACCTGATAAATGAAGTGAAGAGAGCTATGAATTAACAGGTAGAAAATCTGGGTTGAAATCTTGGCTCTATCATGTACTCTGTGACACTGAGGAAGTCAGTCAGTCAACAACTGTTTAATAAGAACCTACTATGTGCCAGGAACTGCTCTAAACACTGGGAATACAAAGAAAGGCAAAAGTACTGTCCCTGCCCTCAAGAAGCTCACAATGTACTGGAAGAGACAACGTGCAAAATGATAACTTGCTCCATACAAGATGCATACAGTGTTAACAGGAGGTAATCTCAGGGGGAAGGGACTAGGAGTCTGAGAGAGGCATCTCACGGAAGCTAGGATTTGAGCCGAATCATAAAGGAAACCAAGGGAAGGTAGGTTCCTTTCTCTAGGCCTCACTTATCCATCTCATTTATAAAACAGGGGTATTGGACTAGACTAGACCTTCTCTAAGGTCCCTTCTTGCTTTAAATCTTTTGATCCTAAATGTTTCCTGAATGAATGAATGTGTGCAAAGTCAACCCATTCAATAGAGTGCTTTGCAAACATGGGCTGTGTGTGTGCGTGTGTTCGGATATATTTACATATATCCTTTGGAAAGTGCTTTCAGATTTTTCATAGTGAAAGATAAACTCATTTAATTTAAAATCATCAGCTGGACTGAATTAGATGGGGGAAAAGGAAAAACATACACAATATCTCCATTTGTTAAATTAAACATAATTATTTCTCCTGTTACTTAATTACATACAGACATGAATACCTCTGATTCTGACAGCTGAGATCTGCTTAAATGTTCCATCTGAATTTTGGAATGCAATGCTACGATGGGTCAGGTTCCACTGTATGCATTAAGCAAACTTGAGAGGGAAAACTGTATATTGGGACCATAATGACTTCACTATAACTAGATCTAAACTTTTAATTAACCTGCCAAGACAAATTACAACTCCCAGTTCTCAGGTAACTACTGCAGACAGCTGAGACTCAACACCAACGCCTCTTTGGGGAGAGAGACTAATGGCAGCCCTGGATCCAGAATGGTTTTGCATGAAAGAAAATAAAATGAACCTATTAAATAATTACTGTGGAGGATTTAAGCGGGGGGGGGGGGGGGGGGGGTGGGGGTGGTGGTGGAAGAATTTTTCAAAAAAGAATAAATAACGATGCTACAGCCTACATTTTAATGAGAATTTCTTTATGCACAATTTCCTTGTTTCTGCCTTTGGGCTGTCATGTAAGCACGCAAACCTCACCGTCTCATTCAATAGTAACAGCTCATATTTAGAGAGGCAGAATTGGACAATGGAAACAGCACCAGGCCAGGAGACTAGATAGTCCTCTATCCATTCACTACACCACCTGGTGTCTCTCCAATACAAAAAGCATATAAAATAAACACAAAAAAATTGGCAGGAGTGAGGGGGTAGAGAGAACCACCTGGTGGAATCAGGGAAGGCTTCTTGTAAGGGATGGCACTTGAACTGAGTTTTAAAGAAAACAAATTTGTCTTATTTATCTCAACTTGGCAACTCATCAGAGCTCCAACTACATTCTCCAAACAGTAGCATTTAAATGTTTGTTGTACTGTACTGCTTGTTTTATTTTCTTTCTCTGCCCTACTATAATGAGGGCAGATCAGAAGGGAAAATAAAACTCAACTGATTTTTCTTCTGCCAACAGCCCGTGTTTCCCTATTGACTCAAGGAAGATGATCAAAGGTAGTAATATCTGTAAAGTGCTTAGCACAGGGCCTGGTATATAGTAGGTACTATATAGATGCTTATTTCCTTACTTCCCTTCTCTTCTCCCACACCCACCCCGAGAAAGATAACCTACTCTTTTGCTGGGACACTCCCCTAAGTTGCAATGATTGATAAGACACACACAATCTTCCCATTCCTCTCCCTGATCTACGGGCTGCGTTGTCCCACCACTAGTCATCAGGGCCAGAACCAGGAATACGAGTGATGCAGTAACAAATGCATTGTAGAAACAAACAACTGTGAAAGAATTAAGAACGATGACCAAGGCAATGGCCAACCACGATTCCAAAGGACTGATGATGAAGCCACCTCCTGTCAGAGAGGGAACAGGCTCAATACGCATAGATTGTTTGGATATTGCCAGTGAAGGAACCTATGTTGCTTGCTACTAGGGTTTTAGTTTGTTTTTTTTCTTTTCCAATGAGGAAAGATGGGCGGGAGAGAACACAGATTTTTTTGTAATTAAAAAAGTAAAATTAACCAAAAAAAATCCAACTGGGTAAATTACCAGAGAAAAGAGCATCAACATTGAAAACATAAAGGTAGGAGGAGGTGAGTAGAGAGCAAAGCATTTGAGACATTCCAGAATTTTAAAAGGGGTTAACCCAAGTAGCTGGTAATCGCTACATCCAAGTCATCCTTCCGTCTAAACAGACAACAAAGTAAATGTATCTAAACTTGCTCCATCATAATTTTCATTACATTAAATTAAAAAGCTTTTGTGCAAACAAAGCCAATGTAACCAAGATTAGAAGGAAAACAGAAAGCTGGGAAACCATTTTTACAGCCACTGTCTCTGAGAAAGACTTCATTTCTAAAATATATAGAGAACCGAGTCAAATTTATAAGAATACAAGTCACTCCCCAGTTGATGAATGGTCAAAGGATATGAACAGGCAATTTTCAGAGGAAGAAATTAAAGCTATCTATAGTCATATAAAAAATGCTCCATATCACCATGGATTAGAGAAATGCAAATCAAAACAACTCTGAAGTACCACGTCATACCTATCAGATTGGCTGACATGACAAAATAGGAAAACGATAAATGTTGGAGAAAATGTGGGAAAACTGGAACACTACTGCATTGTTGGTGGAGTTGTGAGCTGATCCAACCATTCTAGAGAGCAATTTGGAACTATGCTCAAAGGGCTATAAAACTGAGCATACCCTTTGACCCAGCAATACCACTACTAGGTCTGTATCCCAAAGAGAACATAAAAAAGGGAAAAGACCCACATGTACAAAAATATTTATAGTAACTCTTTTTGTGGTGGTAAAGAATTGGAAATTGAGGGGGAGGCCCAGCAACTGGGGAATGGCTGAACAAGTTGTGGCATAGGAATGTAATGGAATACTATTGTTCCATAAGAAATGATGAGCAGATGGACTTCAGAAAAACCTGGAAAGACTTGTATGAACTGATACTGAGTGAAGTGAGCAGAACCAGGAGAACACTGTATATAGTAGCAGCAACATTGTATGATGATGTTGTGTGACGTTGTTAGACTTAGCTCTTTTCAGCAATGCAATGATCTAAGACAATTCCAAAAGACTGATGATAGAAAATGCTATCCGCACCCAGAGAAAGAGCCATGGAGTCTGAATGCAGAGTGAAGCATACTATTTTCTCTCTTTTTTCTTTCCAGTGGTTTTCCCCTTTCATTCTGATTCATTTTTCACAAAAAGACTAATGTGGAAATATGTTTAATATGATTATACGTGTATAGCCTATATTAGATTGCTTGCCATCTTTGGGAGGTGGGAGGAGAGGAAGGGAGGAAAATTTAGAACTCAAATCTTATAAAGGTGAATATTGAAAACAAAAAATAAATATTTTAAAAAGGCAAATATCATAAAAAACTTCATAGTAGTTATCAATTCAATTCCTGTCTTTCTTGATCCTCTAGGGTTTTCTAAACATAGCTTTATATCATCTGCAAATAAGGAAAATTCCATCACCATTTTGGTGATATTTATACCTTTGATTTTGCTTCTAGCCAAAACTAGAATTTGTCCCAACAATGCCAGATAATACTGGGAAGGGGCATCATACTCGTGCTACCTTAGAAGGAACAATTTGTATTTAAAAAAAAAACACAAAAAAACTAGTATTAAAAAAACAAAAAAAACTATCAAATACAAAATAAATGAACTTGCCCCATCTTTTCACACAAACAACAGTGTGGACATGGAGAAAATTATTTCCTACTCATCCCACATCTGTATTCCACACAGGCACGACCAAAGACGATATGGAGAAAAGTTATACCTCTCTATTTGTTCTATATATATGTACTAAAATGGATATGGTGAAAATTCACATCATTACCTGTCCACAGAGATACCAAAATGAGCTTGGGGAAAGGTGGTATCTTTAATTCCCTTACCAATAGCAGTGGTGAGAAAAGAAACCACTTCAGATTCCTTTCCATCGTTGTAGAAAGCCAGGTGCCAAATCCCGGAATCCAAATATTGAATGAAGCCAGTCTCATGGCTGGAGGGAGGGACAGAGCCTCGGGACTGGCGTTGAGGGCCTTCCAAACTCCTCACCTCCTGAGTTAAGAGTCGCCTCCCATCCAAGAGCTCCACAAAATCAAACTAAGGAATAAAGAAAAAAGGAAGGGAGGGAAGAAAATCAGTAGGCTGTTTTAGGTTAACTCCAAATGTCTGTCCTGGGTTTTTAACGTAAGGAAATCCAAGATGGGAGATGGGAGAGAGGTTAATGCCATTTGATGGTTGATTAACCAACACAAACTTCCCAAACTGCATTTCTCTTGGGAATCTTGTCCACTAGCGAATTCAGAATAACTGCATTCCCCACCACCCCCATCCTTCTCCTGCCACATACATGGCTGATTTTTATACTGTTGGGCATAGTATAACTACTTGAATTCCAGAGCTAGAATAAACCTGAAGGATCCATTATTTCCTCTGCCTCTAAATTAGACCACACATCAATCATTCTGGACAGATTTTTCTTTTTAAATTTCCCTATAACTTAAAAGAAAGTAACTTTGAAAGACTTAAGAATTTTAATCAATGTGAAGACCAATGACATCCAAGGACCAATGATGAAACTCGCCTCCCACGTTCTGCGATGGACCAGAGGTGTAGAAATGAGACACACGTTTTTGGGCATGGTCAAAGTGTTTTTCTTTTGTTTGACTTGATTACATTTATTTGTTACAAGGGAGGCATTTAGGAGGGGGGAGGGAGAAGTTTGTGAGATGTGACAGAGAAGGAGAAGAAAAGGAAGAAAGAAAGAAGAGGGAAGGAGGAAGGAAGGAAAGAAAAAGGAAGAAAGAAAAAACATGAATATAATATTTAAAAAATTCAATGGAAAACAATAAGTTCAGAAGGAGGCACAAATTGCACACTATTATTAAATAATTAGTTAATACAGACATTGAAAAACAAAACTTACAAAACAGAAGTTGGATTTTGTATACAATCCCTTTTTTGGTCTTCTCTGTGTTTAAATGTTTGTTGATCACTGTCGGGGCAGCTAGGTGGTGCAGTGAATAGAGCACCGGCCCTGGAGTCAGGAAGACCTGAGTTCAAATCTGGCCTCAGACGATTGACACTTACTAGCTGTATGACCTTGGGCAAGTCACTTAAACCCAATTGCCACTGCCCCCTCCAAAAAGAAAAAAAAAATTAGAGCCATGAGAAAAATTTAAAAAAGGATAAAATATCCCTAAATTTTTTGGAAGGGAGATGAATTCAAGAAGGAAGAAAGAGAAGAAAGTAGGGAGGACAAGAAGGAAAGAAGGAAACCATGAAGAGAAAGGAAACCTAGAGATTTAGAGCTAGAAGGGCCCCAGGACATCATTTTAATCCACCCTTTTCATTTTACCAACAGGCAACTACTCATTGGGAGTATTACAAAAGGGGTTTCTGCTCTGATAGGAATGGCCTTTGAAATGGTAAATGTCCTCTGAAATCTCTTCCAAATCTAAGTTGTCATGTGATTATGTGAGACAGGAGTTGCTAAAAAGGGCTAATGAGACATTTTTCTAAATCTTTATCACCAGCTCAGTTCAACACACATTTACTAAACTCCTACAATGTGTAGTACACTGTGCTTGGCACTGTGGCTACAGAGATGAAGAGTGACATATTCCCTGCCCTCAAGGAGTTTATAGTCTCATAGGGTGCAGATGACATATATATTTTTATATATATATATATATATATATATATATATATATATATATATATATATATATATATATATATATATATATATATCTGTCTATCTACTTAGCTATGTGACACAAAATTTAATGTTGTAGGAGAGACCAAAAATAATGACAGATCAGGGAGGGAGAGCTTCCTCCTGGTCCAAGAATGAGGTAAGGAGGCTCCATGAAGGGTGTGGTCATGGCCCCTTGTTAGGAAGAGGAGGATTTCAGCAGGCAGAGATTAGGTGGGATTATAGTCCTAGGCATGTGCAAATGGTAAGAGAGAAGCAGGGACAGGACGAGATGGACTAACAGGGAGTAGTCTAATTTGTCTAGAATGTGGGAAGGGGAGTAGATAGATAGAGTGAATGCTGTTTGGAAAGGAACATTTAGTGTTTGTGGGATTTAGGATTGGAAGAGACCATAGAGGTTATACTCAATGTTAAAGATAGGAAAATAGAGATCTAAAGAGATTAAGTGACTTGTCCAAGATCACAGTGGTAGTAGGGAGCAGCCCAGGATTTGAAATCAGGTCTTCCTTCCCTCCTCCCTTCCTTCTACCTTCCTTTTTTTTTTTTTTTGAGGCAATCAGGGTTAGGTGACTTGTCCTGGGTTACATAGCTAGTAATTGTCTGAAGGCAAGTTTGAACTCAGGTCCTCCTGACTCCAGGGCCAGTGCTCAATCTACTGCACCACCTAACTGCCCCCAAAACGACATCTTTTAGTTTGCAGCCAGACTGTGAAGGGGCCCTGAATGTTAAGCTAAAGAGTCTGTACTCTATGTCTTGGGCAGTAGGAATTTATGCTTAAAAAAATCTCCAGGGATTTAAAAAAAACCTTACCAGTTTGAGATTTCAGGTATGGCAGGCGATAATAGAAGAGAATATAATATTTGAAGTTAGAATTACAGGCCTTTAGAGCCAGATAGGATTTTAAGAGTCATTTAGTCCAATTTCATTTTATAGATGAGAAAGTGAAGGCCAAGAGATGAGTCATATGCCCAAGATAATTAAATTAATACGTTTACTTCTAGAGGAAGTAAATAAATTGAACAGTTGAGATGAATGCTTCTTGGTTATGACACAGAGTTGATGCCCCTGGATATGAGTAGATTGGAGGAAACCCATCAATGAGGATTCCTGATTACCTGTGTGTGTGAAGGAGGAAGGCCTTTTCTGCCATAAATCCCAACCAGAGCTGCTTTTCCCAAGGACACGTTGAATTTCAGATGCACCGGGTGGTCTATGAACACCTGAGATCTCCAAAAAATACCTGGAGGAATCTTCTGGGATGTCCGTCTCCCCACATCGATTTCTCCTGAGTCGATAAAACTCTCCTCTGGAAAGAAACTACTTGGCTTTCCTAACAAGACAGGGGTGGGAAGGAAAAAAAAACAACAGAAATCTAATTAATTCACAATCAAATGAAGACACGGGGCACCCTGGAGAACACAGATTATAAAGAGCTGGCTCAGAGCCTTCTAAGTGGTCCTGCATCCAAGGCCTTCACTCAAAATGGAGAGCCAAAACATTTGTAGCTTTTTTTAATGACAATAAAGATAACTCTAATTTCTATAGTGATTTCTTTTCAAGGGAGTCAATGCAAAAATGACTCCCCTTGCCTTACAGATGAGGAAGCGGAGACCCACCAATTTGCCCAGTGTCACAGATTTGGTGAATTCGAGAGCTAGGAGATACACCTAGGTTTTCAGAACCTAAAGTCAGTGTGAAGAACAGCAATCTCAAGGTGTTTTGAGGACTTGGTCAAACTCTCGGAGGTATTCTAGGACTTGTACCTGTCTACTGAACCTGATTCCATTTGTTGAAGTTTTTCTTTCACAACTACCTGGTGAAGCGGGTAACGTCAATATCTCTTACAGATCTGAAGGAACTGAAGGTCAGAGTCATGTTCAGGTTCACATAGCTAGTCAGTCAGTGTCTTCTCAACTCAAGTCCGAGCCTCCATCCATAACTCCACTCTATTATAATTCTCATCTTACAGATGGAGAAACTGAGCCCCAGAGAGGGAACAGAATTACTCAAGATCACAGAGCTAAGAAGGGAGCCAGGACTGGAAGCCAACTCTCAACCCCAAATTCAGAGCTCTTCCTACTAAGCCATGGTGCCTCATGGTTCCTTCTTGGCTCAGGTTTTTCTGCTAGAAATGTGCATGTCTCCAAAGCAGCATGGGTCCTCCCCAAGGCCCATCTGTTTACTGCATAGCTCCACAGCTTGCTATGTTTTGATTCTAAAAATAATAATTTGCTGTTATACACAATTTTGTGTGTGTGTGTGTGTGTGTGCGTGCGTGTAGTATGTGTAAAAGCTCACACTCAAAATAGCAGGAGAAAGAAAATAGGTGTGATTAATAAATTTCCAGCTGATAATAACAGTTTTAGAGGGGGTGGTATGTCAAGGGAAGATCACCCTGTACCAAGAATAGTAATGGTCATGCCAAAACAAGAGGACAAATTCAATAACTACGTGCCAAGATGGCAACTTTGTTGAAGCAGAAGGGAAGAATAACGAATCAATAAGATGCTGTGGAATTCCAATGGCAAGGCCATGGATTAAGTGGGGGTGGGGTGGGGAGGCAGGTACGCTACAGGAGGAGGTTGAAAGGATCCTTTCAGATCATTCGCTGGAACCCATCCCCTTCAGTTTTAACAATTAGCAATAATAATCGCTAAGTCTCACGCATTGCTTTCAGGTGTTTACAAAGAGCCTTAAACACACTGTCTCATTTGATCCCCTCAAAAACTTAGTCAGCTGTAGGTGCCATTGACCCATCGTACAGATGAAAAAACAAAGAAGTTAGGTGACTCGCCCACTGTCACAAAGTAAGAGATGAGATGTGAACCCGGGTCTCTCCCAAATCCAAATCCAGAGCTCTTTAATAGGGGAAGAAGGGACTGAGGTTCAGAGAGGGGAAGCCCAGCACTCAAATCCAAATCTCATGGCTTCAAATGGAGACCTCTTTCTTACTGTATTCCTTCCAAAGGAGGAAAGTTACATTTCTAGTGGGAAACTATAGGATCCTCGGTCTGGAGCTGGAAGAGCACCTCAGAGGCTAGCTAATCCAATCCCTTCACTTTCCAGATAAGGAAACTGAGGCCCAGAGGGCTTAAATGGCTGATCCGATGTCACAAAGGCAGTTAAGCATCAGAGATGCTTTCTGGGCTTTTTAGAAACCAGGCCCTGAACCTGTAAGATCAGTAAGGCATTTGCTGGGTAACCATCTTCTCTTCTCTGTCTGTTGGAATGAATAAGATCAGGGCAATACTACAGATGGCCCCAAATCACTCTGGCTAGGGGTCCAATCTACCTCACTCACTCAAAACCCAGAAAGTTAACATTAACCAGGCTGTTTTCCACCATACAATAGTTCTCTCCCATTCCATGACAAAGGATTCTACTGTCTGCTAGAATGGGTTCCTATATGGTCAATCAAACTCAACTTCCTTCCTTGACGAATCCATATTTACTCAGCCTCTGAAAATGTCACCCATTCAAACCTCTGGTTTGATCTTGGTTTTTGAAGGGAGAGTTAGTTTAAGACCAAGGGGGCTGTAGCACCTCTCTTGATGACCAGGTTGTCAGAAGAGGAGGGGGAGGCCAGAAGGATGGTGGGGTTTTTGTAGCTCTAGGAAAATAGCATCTCTTGTCCCAGGTGCACCTTCCCTTGGACAACACTAGCCTTTGTGGACTCCAAAAAAGGAGGGGTCTGGGGAAGGCAGAGCTAAAAGTAGGAGGAGAGGGAAGCCATCAGCTTGATACAGCACCCCTCTAAAGAAATAAGAACAGGAGTGGCCCCCTCTAGAAGGCTTACTAACATGCAAAAGTTTTTTCAGATGCCCCCATTCACACTGCCTAGAACTGAAGGACTCCCCAAATACTGTTCCAAAAAACCCAAAATGGATTATTTTGAGTCACTTAGAATGGGATCTAGGAGAAAGAGTACTTTGGATTCAGGGTCATTAGACCTCAGTTCATTCTCTGATAGTTCCTAGCTATGGACTCCGGATGAGTCAATTCACCTTTCACCAACCCTGTTTCCTCATACACCAAATTCCCATTTTGTGGCTGAGAAACGGTAATGGGAACAGGAAACCTGTCACATGGTCAGAGGGAAGGTCAGTGTTACATAGCACCATGTTTTAGGTCTAATCACCGGGGCTGGAGTCAGAGGGTATGGATCCAAATCCCAAAGCTGCCACTCATAATTTGTGTGACTAGGGACAAGTAATTTCACTCTGTCTGACTCTGACTCAGTTTCCTTGCTCATAAAATGAAGCAGTTTCTTCTCCTCTTCTCAGTCTCTGAGGTCTCATTCAACCCTAATTCCTCTGAAGCTAACTGTGAATTATCAGAATTAGTTTTTATCACTTTGTTAAGCCAGCCTTTGATCTTCAATACACGATTGACCAGAAGATACGAGTTTGAGCCAGGCATTGGCAAAGCCAACTGACTTCCCTCAAGGTCTGTGAGAAGGGGATTTGTAGGATTGGAGAGTGAACCAGCCATCTTTCCTATAGGGCCCTACCTCCAGGAGAGGCACACTCCCCAGGGAAGGCGGAGCACAATCCAGGAGCTCTGTCTCCAGTCCCCTTCTGTAACCACTAAAGAATACGAAGGCATTTTGAGTGACAGGAAGGGAGATGGAAGACAAAAACCCAGACAGCTTATCAGGCTGCTTGCCTTGGGTAATTAAACACACTTGCTTCAGAAAAGTATACGTTAGGATTTCCTGCCAGACTTGAAGCCTTTCTAGGAACCGAGCTGGGCCAGAAGAAGGCTGCGTGGAGACGTTCGAATCGAGACAAAGTGCATCTTAATGCAGAGTAATAACCATAAATGACAACAATAACTCACGTCTTTAGAGCACTTTAAGATTTACAAAGAACGTTCTTCACAACGACCCTGTGAGTTAGGAAATGAGAGATAATGCCCATTTTATACAGGAGAAAATGAAGGTTTCCTCTGTATCCAACAGGAGAGGACTTTTCCAATTGCCCCCATGGTAATGCCTCTCCCCCAACCCTAGAAACTGCCTTGTATATGTTTGCTTATATTCTGTGTGTATTTATACAGCTATGTTTTCCTCCAATAGAGTCTAAGTCCCCTCAGGACAGGGACTGTTTAGTTGTTTAATTTGTATCTCCTGTGTCGAGCACAACGTGTAACACTCAACAGATGCCTGTTGACCAAAAAACCAAAAGATTTGCCCAAGGTGCCTCAGCCGCTAGGTGCCAGAACTCAGACCTGAAGCCAGACCGCATGGTTCCAAATCTAACCCATCCTTTCCACTGCCCCGGACTTGCAGCCCAAAATCAATGAAGCGCAGACTGTAACTGTGGCCGCACACAGAATGTAACTTCTATGAACCTGAGGCCGCTCCTCTGTGAAAAGTGTTCCCCTTCCCATATTACACATGAGGAAGCTGAGGCTTTGAGAGGGAAGAAAGGAAAGGAAAAGGAAAAGGGGAAAGGAAAAGGGGAAGGGGAAAGGAAAAAGGAGAAAGGAGAAGCATTGATTGTTTACTATGTGCCAGGCACCGTGTTAAGCATTTTACAAACAGTATCTTATTTGATCTTCATAACATGATTTGGAAACAGTTGCTATTATTTTCACCCCATTTTACAGTTGAGGTAGACAGAGGTTAAATGATTTGACCAAGGTCAAATACACGTCTGAGGTTGGATTTGACTCCAGGCCCAGCATGCTACGCCACTACCTACTAACTTTATGGGCCTTTGTCAAAAAACAGAAACACTTCCCAGATTGTGAGCTCTCTGAGGGCAGGCATAGGCATTCTCATTTTCACATTTTTCTCTCCCCACTCCCATCCCCTTCCTCTCTATCTCTCTTTTCTTTTTCCCTCCCTTCCTTTCTATCTCTTTTCTTTTTCCCGCCCTTCCTCTGTCTCTCTCTCTCTCCTCTGTCTTTCTCCTCTCCCCTCTCCCTCCCTCCTTTTTTCTCTCCCCTCTTTCTCCTTTCCCTCTCTTTCTCTTTCCTTCCCTTCCTCCTTCTCTCTCCTTCTTTCTTTTCTCCCCTTCTCTTGTCTCTTTCCCTCCCCACCTCTCCCCACCCCCCTGCCTCTGTCTCTGTCTCTTTCTTGTTTTCTCTTGGTCTTTATATCTAACCCCAGGACTAGTGAAGTTTGGGGACATAGTAGGCCCACTTCACAAATGTTCGTCCAAATGGGTCGAATGTGCAATCCCTAAACGTGAATTATTATCCCTATGAACTGTAAAGAAGGGACAGTAACACTCGTATCAGCTCCTTCCTCACCGCAGGCGGCTGGAGAGGAGGGTGCTTCGTAAAACACTCTATAAAATGGGAGCGATTATTTTCTCATGTGCTATTAAAGGGCACGACTGGATATCCGAATTCCTGGGATTGGTTGTTGTTGTCAGAGCTGTCTGGAGACACTTGGGAGAACAAAAAGTCATCTGTAAAGGAAGCACGTATGTAGAAACTTTTTGTAAACTGCATCTGGGGAATAAGGAATTAAAATGCCTTTTGCAGCAGTTAAGAACTCCTGTCAAGTACCCTCACAATGCACATTTAATGGTGAAATGGTGGCTGTTGGGGCATTGTTGTAGCAATAAAATATTTTACTGTTTTAAATAATAAAATTCAATTTAAATGTTAAACTCCATATGTTGTCATTCCCAGGCAAACTCCTCAGCAGAAACATCGGGTTTTTAGCTTTAAACTGCTAAATGTCATTTTAATTAAATATATATATATATATATATGTATATATATACATAATTTTAAAAAAGTTGAAATGCACACCACCATTAAAAGGACCCACTGATTCCTCTGCCATGAGCAGGGAAAAGGGTTTTTGCATTTAAGTCTAAATGGTAGGAATGCTCCCCAGTCACTTCACTTATAAAATATAACACCCATAGCTTCTGTGGTTCAGAAAGTTCATGGACAGAAGTCTGATTCATAAAACGCTGAAAAAGGGAAAACAAATTCCTGGGAAGGAATGTTCCCTGGTTTGATTATTGGGGGTCCCATACAGCAAAGCCCTTGTCCTGAGACATGAACAGAAGAGCTGCTGGGGGGATGGAGGTAGGAGGACTGGGGAGTGGTGGAGGAATAATCCATTGGATTCTGCGAACTGAAACACTTATCATGGAAAGAAGAAATAGGGCCAAGTTAGCTCATCCCAAGGAGATATTTGTCTTGGGGGGAATTGGGTGGGTGGGTGGGATTTGAAGTAGGATTTCCCAGAATAAAACCAGTTCTACAGAGGAAAATAAATAGCCCTACTGAGAAAGTGCTTTTGCATTTTATCACTTTGCTAGAAACCTGTATCCACTCAACTTTTCTTGTGGCCTTTAAAATAACAGCTCACATTTCAGCAGATACGGTATTCTCCTCCCAGGAAGTGAGTGGGAGTGTTTTTAACCCTGTTTTAAAGATGAGGCAACTGAGGGCAGGAAGGGGGGAAATGATCTACAGAATCATTGATTTAGAGCTGGAAGAGACCTAAAAGAGGCCAGTAAGTCCAATCCTTCTCATTTTACAGGTGACAGAACTGAAAGTTTGAAAACGGACTTATCCAAAGTCACCTAGGTCCTTGGTTGAATAGCAGTTAGTAGCAGACCCCAGCGCCCTTTGCCTCTAAAGACAGTGCTCCTTCCATTAATTCTGCTGAGGCTGCCAATATTATCTCCTGGCCTCATTCACTCACTCTGGAGCCACGGATAAACTCCTCCAAGCAAGTCATATAAACTTCTGTAGGTCAGGGGTGAATCCGTTTGTCTTCCTGTCCCAGATGAGGAGGTAAGGGGAAAATATTCTTCCTAGCTGGCTTTGAAGGGAGCTTGGGAGTGGGATACACTACTAGATAGAAAACAGTACTATCAAAATGGAAAATCCCAAGCTAGGGAATGTTCCCAAATCTCCCAAAAAATGAAAGGAAGTGATTAACACAGTATGGGGAAAAAAGAACTGGATTTGGATCCAGACTGGGGCAGCTAGATGATACAGTGGATAGAGCACTAGGCCTGGAGTCAGAAAGACTCATTTCCCTGATTCTAAATCAGGCCTCAGATACTTACTAGCTGTGTGACCTTGGGCAAGTCACTTAACCTGGTGTGCCTCAGTTTCCCCATCTGTAAAATGAGCTGGAGAAGGAAATGGCAAACCACTCCAGTATCTTTGCCAAGAAAACCCCAAAATGGGATCACAAAGAGTAAACACAACTGAAAAATGACTAAATAATAGGTTTCAAAGCCTGCTATGAGATAATAACAAGTAACACTCATGTAGAATTTAATAGTTACCAATGTACTTTACATACATTATAGTAGTTGATTCTCATCATATCCAGTGGCGGGGGGGCAAGGTACTACAGGTAATATTATAACCGTTTTGCAGATGGGAAAACTGAGGGTCATGGACATGTAGCAATTTAGTATTAAGGGTTACCTGAGAAACTCCACTTGTATAGCAGAGTTAATAAGTGACTTGCAAAGGCCATTGTCTTAACTCTATTCTATACTGGTATAGCAGAAAGGGGTGGCTCTGGAATCAGAGAACCTGGATTCGAATTCTAAGTTGTGTCATTTATCTTTGGTGACCTTAGATGAATCGTTAAGCCTCTCTCGGCTTCCATTTCCTCGTCTGTACCAGGAGCAGGCCAGCAGCTTCTGAGGTCCTTTCCGGGTCTAGATCTATGATCCTATGATCTTCTAAGAAATAATAATAATTATCATTCATAATAGTTAGGGTTTTGATGGCACTCTAAGGTTTACAAAGGGCTTTACACTTGTGATCTCATTCGGTCCTCACCTGATGAGATGGGTGTTACTATTAGGCCCATGCTATGGATGAGGAAACTGAGGCCCAAAGAGGGAAAGGGATTTGTCCAGGGTCGCACAGCTAGTATGGGTCCTGAGCCCAGCACTCAGACGCGGCCTAGCATCTGATAGGAACAGAGGCATAAGTAGGTTAGTCTGAGATATGAAGGTCGAACCTCCTGAGGTCAGCAGGCTTTCCTTCCTTCCCACGTTGTAGGGGAGAAGCAGCAGGGTACGAAGTACTTTGTCCTAGAAAATCTTTAAAGGCCTTTAAAGGGGCTCTTAACATGTGGTGCATGAATTTTGATGGGAAAATAATGAACTCCTCATTTTCATGAATGTCTAAATTTAGCATTTCATTCAATGATATAAAAATGTTCTTCTGAGAATGGGTCCATAGCCTTCATCAGAGCACCAAAGGGGTCCATGACACAGCCAGAGTTTAAGAATCCCCATCTCAATAAAGGACTTCATGGGTCATCTGGCCCAAACCAGCCCTTTTGAGAGCTGAGAGAACAAAGCATCAGGTTGAGAATACCCACCCAGGGCTCTGAGGCCAGCTTTTCTGTGTCTGCTTTTCCCACTTCACCGTGCCCTGGGTTTGTCTCTGCTGCATCATTACTAGTGATGGGAGCTGTTAAGGCCCTTATCTTCACCATAAAACCGTTTTCTTGTCTCTAACTAGAGGAAGAGAGTTCACATAGCGCTACGTGACATCACAGGATGAGTGCTGGATTTCGAACCCGGGACCCTGAGTGTGAAAGCCAACTCTGAGTTTGGTCAAGTCACTTGGACAGGCTAGATGGCCTCTGTGGTCCCTTCCTGCTCAGATCCAAAGATGCCACGGCCTGCCTCACAAGGGGCTTGTACAGCTGAGCGTTGGTTACACAAACTGAAACACTCCTCTGAATTTCAGTTTCCTCTTCTGTAAAATGGACATAATAGTCTCTAACCCTACCTACCTACCTCACCAGGTGGCAGTGAGGAAAGAACTCGGAAATTGCAGAGCAAGCCAGAAACATAAGCCAGGGCTGTCATTATAGGACTGGGGAAAAGAGTGTAGGGATAGCCTGTGGACAAATAACAGAGTATAGCACATGACTCTGCAACCACCAAGTCAAATGTTTCTTCCTAGGAGATCTGTGACCTTGGCTAAGACAGATTGAAATCCTTCTTTTACTACTTTCACATTATTTCTTCCTCCCAGGAGTGCCCTGAGTGACCATGCAGGCACTCCATGGTCTTTATCTGTAGTCCTGAAGAGGTGAGTTCAAACCCCACCTTAGACATTTACTACCTGTGTGACCCTGGGTAAGTCATATCACCTCAGTTCCCTAATCTGTAAAATGAATGGGTTTGGACTCAATGCCCACTGAGGTCCCTTCCAGCTCTAAATCATGATACCATGAGTCTCAGCTTTCTAACCTGCAAAATGGGCTTTGGGATGAGGGAAGAGAAGAAGGACTGATTAGGTTAGATTACTATGGTACAATAAAAAGAGCATTGGACGCAGAATCAGGAAATCTGGGACACCCGGCCGGGGTGTTCTATTCTTTGGAGCTTTGGGTAATTCGACTGAGGCAGCGCCACTGGGATGCCCAGTTCCCATTCCCATTCCATTTTGTAGTTTATGCATTATTTTCGCTTCCAATGCATTAACTTATACTTACAACACTTTAGTCTCCTTAGCGACTGTCTGAAATTTATTTGGTTATCAAAATAAACAGCTCCATTCTGACAGGGAGGAGGGAAGGCAGCACTGATGGGCAATTTTGCTTTCATTACAGAAGGAGAAAAAGCCATCCCTGCCCGTGTGATTCAATCAGCAGAACGCGTGTTTGCTGAAGGTCTGGGGTCCCTCTCCCACCATTAATGAATAGCATAAGGTGACCCAGGCTTACGAGGGAAGGCTTTTGTGTCTGGATCCCAGGACTACCCAGGGACGGCTACAGTCACTTTCAAAACCCCAGTCTGAAATGCATTTCCATGTTATTCCCATAAAAGAGACTATGTCCATGTACAACAGTGGGTAGGGGTCTGGGTATGTCATGTACGTACATGGTAGGGGGAGGGGAACAGACACCCACGGAGCTGGACCGGCAGAAGATCTGGGTTAGAGTACCGATCTGCTCCTGGTTGGCAGTGTGACCCTGGCCTGATTACTCCCCACTTCTGAGTGTCGATTACTCCGTCTAAAGACGGGAACAATACCGTTTGTTCTCCATATCCTCCACAGGGCTGTCCTGAGGAATGTATTTTATGAGCTGTAACTTTGGAGATTATCATCATTACTGTATACATATTCATATATACACGTGTGTATATATACACATATACAGAGGCATGTTTGAAAGTCACCTAACCTTTCTGGGTCTCAGTTTTTTCTGTCAAATGGGGATAATGTTTGCCCTACTTACTTCACAGATTTACTGTGAGAAAAGCCCTTCATCAACCTTGAAGCACTATAGAAATGTAAGATGCTAATATTGTTAAAATATGTATGCACAGAATTGGACCCAATAGCTTCCGGATTCTTTCCAATTTTGTAATTCTGTGATTCGACCAATCAGGAGGCAGTGTTGTATTTAGTATCTATTCATCCCCAGGGACTGTGCTGAAGATACAATTTAAAAAGGAAAGAGTGCCTGCCCTCAAGGAGATTACATTCTATCAGGGTAAACAACAGGCACATACGCAAGTGTTTAGATGCACTTACAACATAAAAAACATAAACTGTTCTCAACAACAATATATAAATCATAAATAACTACATGACTCTAAGGAGGGAGGATTTTGAATACATATAAATTTTTCCCCCTGAAAAAAAATTCAGCATCTGCATTCATTATCTGGGGGAGGGAGGCAGCTCTGAATTTTATTGGACTCAAGTGGATTTCCCTAATTGCCCTTGGAACGTCCAACACTCTTAAACGGTATTAATGGCTCTTTTTTCAAGACCCTTACAGTTAATAATAATTTAATAACCCATGTTTACATGGTGTGTTAAGCGAGGTCCATAAAGCAATTTTGCCATAACAATCCTGTGGTGAACAAAGGATCCTGGAATCTCAGGTCCAAAGCTGGGAGAGACCCAGCTGACCATTGACTTGCTAGCCAAGACTTGCCTAAGGTCATACAGATAATAAGTGTCAGAAGAGAAGAAACGAGAACTCGGGTCCTCTAACTCCAGAATAAGGGCTCTTTACTCTGTACCCACTATGACTGCTGGAGAGCTAGGTGGGTCTTCGAAGAGAACATGTTGGGCCTTCAGGAACACCTAAATTCAAATCTAACTTCTTACTAGCTGTGTGGCCCTGGGCGAGTCACTTTACCTATGTCTCAGTTCCCCCATCTGTAAAATGGGGGTAATAATCACCCATCTCCCAGGGCTGTTGTGGGGATCAGGGAAATAGTAATTATAAATGGCTTAGCGCGCTGCCTGGAATACAGTAAGCACTGTATAAATGTTACCTATGATTATGATTATGGTCAATAATATTAATAATAGTACCCACCTCTCAGGGTTGTTGTGAGGATCGATGAGATAATAATTGTAAAGGGCTTAGTATGGTGCCTGGCCAATAGTAAGCAATATGTAAATGTTAGCTATGATTTTAAATAATAATAAGAGTACCTACCTCCCATGGTTATTCTGAGGATTAAAGGAGATAACATCTGTAAAGTGCTTTGCAAATCTCCAAGCACTATATAGATGCTAGCCATCAGTACAGAAGTAGTGGTACAGAAATCACTCATCTACGTACAGAAGACAACTCAGTTACTTGCCTAGGGTTGCACGATAAGTAAGCAGCTTATGCCGGGCCTCCAACCCAAGCCTCCTCACTCTAAGGTCACTGCTCTCCCCACTAGGCCCAGCTGTTTGTCTCCCAACTGCAAAGTCTTCAGAGTTGGCACTGACTTTCTATGTGAGCAGAGGGCTTTCTTTTTCTGATACCCTTTGAAATGAATTGGAAAAGCAGCATTATGGGAGAACCTAAAGCCCCCAAAGGTACAGGAGCCATGGGATTTAGAACACTCACAGAATTAAAGGACAAACCGGTGCAGTCCCTGACTTGACCAGAGACCCCATATATGTTACAAACCAATTAAGAACCTCAGAGAGAGAAAGCTCAGTCCCTGGTTTTATTGAGTGGAGTAAATCACAGTTGATTCTGACCAGATTTTAGCAGGATTTCTAAACAGGATTTCTATTTGCATTAGTAATGATAGCTAATCCCTTTAAGCAAAAGTACTCCAATTAAAGTAACCCAGTAAGCTGGTACATTTTTTCTCATTTTATCTGTACCTCCTACTCCTTAAGAAAAAAACAAAGTGAAACCCACAACCCACAAACTATAATTTCATTAGAGGGGGAGATCGTAGATAGCTTAGTCTCCTCTACTTCTGTTAAAAGATTGAGCGATAGCGATCACAGGAGGAAAAAATAAACTTTGCTCAATGAGGCCCTTGACCAAGTTCTTGAGGGTTAATACTTTAAACCCACTGCCTTTCCTGGATCCACAAATAGTTCAAGGGCCTGAGACATCAGGTGGGGCCTGCTGTCATCGACTCCAAATGAGGCTCCTTCCTACCTAACAGACAATCAGAAGCTACCACAGTCAAAAAATATCATAACCAAGTGGTCGCCACACTTTGTTGGGGCAATCCTTAGATGAGAGACCGTCAGTGGGTTTGAAGCAATGGAATCAGATCCTTTAATGTTGAGGCTGTTAACCTGGAATCCAGGAAATATGGAGAGATCTCAGTGGGAATGTGAACTTGTACGGGAAAAAAATCACATCTCTATGATCCCTAACCTCTAGCATTTCTTTCGATTATTTAAAAACATCATTCTAAGATAGGATCCATAGGATTCATCAGATTGCCATAAGGGTCCACGGCACAAATAAAAGCTAAGGACCCCTGCTCTAATGGGTCTGGGTGGGCATCGTTTTCCAGTTCAGAATATAGCACAGTACCTGGTACATAGTAGGAACTTAGTTAATGTTTGATTGAATAATAATTCAATTAAAATATATTAACCACATAAAGATAGTATCTGAGACAAGCCTACTATGAAAAACTTTTGATAGGATAGTTGACTAAACATATTATCACTCCATTATTAACTGTTACTAACTATGGCTGACAGGGTCATCTTAAATGATTTGAGAGCCAGTCCTTACAAATCAGAGCTTTGAGCGGCTATACATGGGGAGCTATTGAATTATTAGCACCTCAGAGAACCGGAAGGGTGTTTGACCTTCTCTTTCTGCTCTGGCTCCTGTGGGATATCTGTTGTTTTAAGTTAACTTTGGTACAATGAGAGATCAAAAGACAAATTGGCATCGGAGGCTATGAACAAACATATGGGCACCCAGCATGCACGCCCATAGACTGACGGTGTGAAAAGAAACCAGGTAAATGATCAGGATGGAGCAAGGACAATGTTGCCTTGGCATTCCCTGAGGGGAAAGGAAAGAAAAAGACAAGTAGACACATTTGGAGCCTGGCATGAGCATGATGGCAGCTGAGATGAGTGAGACTCCAGAAGTGAAGCAGGCTGTGGCACTCAAAGATTGATCTATGTCCACCTGTCCCAAAGTAATAACCAGATGAGTCTGGTACCTGGGACTCCTCCACTTACTTCTCCATGTCTCTGGTCTTGTGGAAAAGTATCTGGTGCTTTCAGCGTACCAAGAAGGCCTGAG
The DNA here is from genome assembly GCF_011100635.1 of Trichosurus vulpecula. Taxonomy (NCBI): domain Eukaryota; kingdom Metazoa; phylum Chordata; class Mammalia; order Diprotodontia; family Phalangeridae; genus Trichosurus; species Trichosurus vulpecula. Next base: position 116,610,809 of record NC_050574.1, on the reverse strand, counting down.
GTAGGCCATTCCAGTCTTAGGGGATTTTCTGCTCTAAAATGTCAAAGTCAGATATCCAGCACCAGCTTCTCACCCTGGGAATCCCTCCATCCCATTCAGTTTCTTGTCTGGTTTCCTTCAAAATGCCAAGGTGGCAACCACAAGAGTTTTCAAGGTTTTATAGCAAAGCACCAAGTCGCTTCTCTCTGGAGTTTGATGGGATATGGCTCTGTACCATGATTGCCAATCTCCACCATCCATCCCACCCAAATTATCTCACATAGCGACATGAAATCAGAATGAAGAGACACAGGTGAAGTTGTAGTGGTGGGAAGCCAGCACTGAGCATGGAAGAATGGAGAAGCGCCAAGAGCATGGAGCCACGTCGGGGAACATGGCAGGCGTGTGCGTGAATGTCTCTTCAGTTCACAGGCAGACAAAGAGGACTGACAACACGGACAACACACCAACCCTACCTTCTCCGGCTTCTTTGCCTTTCCTTTCAGGTAACTCTAACCCTGTGCCCCCTGAGGGATACAGGGAGACGTCTGTTGGCACAGGCCAACTGCTGGCTGTGTCCTCCGTCATCTCATACATCTGCCCTTCCAGCGGCTGCAGGTGCCAGTTTAGGCCAAACAGGTGCATGGCTGTGGTGAGCAATGAGAAAAGTCATCTTTTTCTGTGAGAAGTGGAAAGAGAATTTCCAAACCCAAAGGGATTAGGGGAAAGTACAGGAACTAGGGGAAAGCTGAAGCTTCAGGGACTTGTGGTCCACTGCTTTAAAACACACCTACTTCAAGAACCAGTCATTTCCACGGTGTGGTCTCTGTTTCCATTGATGCACATATCTCAACCCCTCTGTGACTTAGGAGAGGTGTTTCAAGAGTTGCTGTGCTTTGACAAATCCATTAGCCTGTGGCTACCCTGGGGATGGAGCCTCTCCCAACATAGCTAGCCTGGATCTCAGATGATAGACACGTAGTCCTTTGTTTGGTTTGGACTCAAAGATTTTCCATCTTGGAAGTGCCTACCCCGCTCCCCCCACTCCAAACTTATTACGCTTTACTCCCCAACATGGACTCTTGGATCCAGTGACCCTGGCCTCTTGGTTGTTCCATGAACAAGATACTCCATCTCTTGGCTCTGGGCACTCACTCTGGCTGTCCCTCATGCCTGGAATGCTTTTCCTTCTCACATCTGCCTACTGGCTCCCGTGAATCGCAACTAAAACCCCATCTTTTGCAGGAAGGCTTCTCTAGCATCCTTCAATTCTGGTGCTTTACCTCTGATAATTATCTCCTAATTATCCTGTACAGAGCTGGCTTTGTGGTATTTGTCATTGTATTTTTTGTCTCTCATCAGGCTGTAAGCTCCTTGAGGGAAGGGGTATCTTTTGCCTCTTTTTGTATCTCTTGTTCTCAGCATGTGCCAGACACAGCGTAGACGCTTAATAAATGTTTACTGACTGACTGATGGGAAGGACTAGTCAGGTAAATGAATTCAAGGTCAATTCCAAAGCACAATGAAGCACCAGAAGAGAATTTCAGAGATTTCGTTAGGGCTACTGATGGGGTACTTGTGCCTGGACCCCATCCCCACCATTAAAATGTCTAGCTCAGGGGTGGGGAATCTGCATCCTTGAGGCCACATGTGGACCTCTAGGTCTTCAAGTGTGATCTTTTGACTAAATCCATGTTCAGGCAAAGGGCCGCACTTGAGGACCTAGAGAGCCACATATGGCCTCGAGGCCACCTTCCCCACCCCCAGTTTAGCTCTTCAACTACCTGGCAAGCCCATGGCAATATAGTCTAAGATGGGGCATGGTTACTCAGAGCCCGGAGGCTCTGGTTACTCAGGAGGTCCTTTTCCAAATTAGTTTGTTTGAAGAATGGGACAAAAAGGCAAACGTTTGCTAGAGTTACTGGAATCCGGTCTTCTTATAGCTGTGTTTTGTTGCGGACATTTTAACAAAGTGTGCCAGTGTTTGGGAAGGGGACCATAGCGAAAGGACCAGGGTTTCAACCTTAGTTCTAACACCTCCTAGTTGCATGACCGTGGAAACTTCAAACCTCAGTCTGCTCATTCATAAAATTGGTAGGATGGACAGAATATTGGGCTTTTGAATCAGGAAGACCTCAGTTCAAATCCTGCCTGAGACATGGACTAGCTGGGTGACCCTGGGCAAGTCACTCTCCCTCTGCTTGCCTCAGTTTCCTCATCTGTAAAGTGGGGATAAGAATAGCACTTTCCTCCCATGGTTGTTTGTTAGGATCAAATGAAATAATAGGTGTCAAGTACTTCGCCCCCTTTACCAGCTATCTAAATGCCAGCTATTATTATTAAATTGGGGACACTAATCCTTGAACTAGCTGTCTCTGGTAAGGATGTCAAAGTACTATATAAACTGGAGATATTATCATTGTTTTGTTCTTCTCTCAGGAGGGGACTAGGTGGGCTGGGCAGTTAAGGGGTGGAGAGGGCAGATGAGATAAGTACGGAGGAGGGACCACAGGCACTATCCAGGAGAATTCTGGATTTCCTGCTAATCAGGTCAAGGACCCCTCCCCGGGATGCATGGAAGACAGAATGCGGATTGAATTTGCATGAGCCCAGGCCCGAACTCACTGTGGCTTGTGCAGCTCACGCAAGGCCGGCTGCCCTATGAAGCTTGTTCCAAGAAATGACGTGAGGGCAATTAGACCAAAGCAGGGAACAGCGCATGGAAAAAGTAAACATATGTCTGGGGAGAGCCTGGGCTGATGGGAAGAGGACTTGCTTCTGAGACTAGAACAGAGCAAAGAGCCCGGCTTCACGACATCCTTCCCCCCTTCCCTTCTCTGTCTTTGCTGACATAAACACTTCGTCTTCAACAAGTTCCCCAATTTCCTTTTAAGTTTCCTACAGTTGAAGGGGCTGCTGTTCTCGAGTTCTTCCTAAAGTCCCAACGATCGTCACTGGCACTCTATCAAATCCAAATTTCTAAATGAAATCGATGGCTGAAGTCCTATCACTGGGCACTCACTGGAGACAGGGAAGGCAAGCAAAATGGGACTGGGAAGAGAATAAGCATTTATTCTGTTATTATATATTCATTATTATATATTTATTCTAAGCCCACTATGTACCAGGCACCTTCCCAAAGCACTTGGATAAATACAAGGCAGTGGGGAGGGGGATCAGGCTTATTTTACTCAGTCCTAGAAGGCAGGAATAGGCCAAATGGGGAGGGGGGGTTGAGGGAGGATGGGACATAGGGAAGCAGGGAGGCAAGTACAGTTTCAGGTGGACTTTAGACTCAACATCCTAACAAGCAGATCTGTCCCCGGAGTGGCATGGGATGACCCTGGGAACTCTAGATTCCTAGAGGTCTTTTTTAAAAATTTAATATTTTTCCCCAAATACATGTAAAAGCAATTTTAAGATTCTTTTTTCAGATTTGGAGTTCCAAATTCTCTTACTCCCTTTCCTCTCCCCTCAGTATCCCTGGAGGTCTTAAAGCAAAAGCTTTTTTTTTTAAGTCTCAGGGATACTGTAGACAGAATTCATGATTTGGAGAGAAGTTGGGTCAGTTCTAGCTCTGAGTTCTATAATTCTCTGATTCTGTTGACCTTCTAGCTATACCTAGGGCCAAACTGTCATGCTCTGACCAAGCCCAAGTCAGCCCCAGCTTTCAGAGAGCAATCAAGTATAACTTTTCCCATTTTTAAAAATGGCAGCCCCCAGCAAAAGAAACGACCATGGGCTTTGTAGCGATAACAACAGTTACCATTTTTATATTGCTTTAAAATTTTAAAATTATCCAACATAAAGGTATATTTCCCTTGAGTTTTACTAATAACCCTATGAAATAGGTACTGCCAGCATTTTTAGTCCCATTTTACAGAAGAGGAAACTGAGACCCACGGTCACAAAGCTAGTAAGCGACAGAGGGGAGACTTGAACCTATATCTTCCTACATGTAAGTCCAGCAGTCTACCTATTACCACCCACCTATGGGGGCAAGTCATTTCAAATCTCCAGGCATCTCTTTCCTTTGTCTTCTGAAACAAGAATAATCATATTTGGACCCATTTACTTCACTTGGATGTTGTGAATAAAGTGCTTTATCAACCATGAGGCCCAAATTAGGTAAAAAACACAAAGTGTTTTATAAACATAAAATGCTAAATATCATTATTTTTTCTTTCTGATCCAAAGGTCAAATATATTCATACTTGGGAGTAACCATCCCCAGGTGACCCATTTTCATTTTTTCAAATGAGTAAATTACATTGGTGGTAAATTGAAGTTGCATTGGTGGTGAAATAGACATGCTTTTCTATTGGCTTGGGATGGTCTTAACTGAGGTATGTAAATAGAGGCAGTAAAGCATAGGTTTAAAAAAAAGAGCCCAAGCTTTAGTCTCTAAAGACCTGGGTTCACATCCTGACCTTATTATATTATTTATTGTACTCGGCAAGTCACTTGACCTCTCTGGGTCTCAGTTCCCTTATGTGTAAAATGAGGAAGGTTAGACAAGATGAATGGTAAGGTCTCTTCTAGCTTTAAATCTATGACTTTATGATTGGTCTAAATCTTTGCCATTTATCTATCAGGGCAACCTTGGGCAAGTCAGATAATTAATCCCTCTGGGTGCCAGTGGACTAGATGACCTCAAAAGTCCCTTTCAATTCTAAATCTGTGATCTATGATCCTATGACAGATATTTCTAAGGATGAATTAACTCAGCTCTCCTTTTACTATCTCACCATTGTGATCTCTACATTGGCAACTCCACCAGTAATTGGACAATTGTCTGGAACTCGACACCTCAGATGAATATAGCTAAATTAGCACTTTCTTCCCCTTTAGAATCAATTATCTTACCTAATTGTACAAAGAGTATTGTCTTGCTAATAAGTAATTAGAATTAAGTAATCTAAGAGTGAGTACCTTCAGGAAGAGAAACTCTGCTTACTCTGAAAGTTCTCCCTAATCTAGAAATAAAGGAAGAAAGGAAGGAAGGGAAAAAAAAAAAGAAGAAAGAAGAGAAGAAAAAAGGAAGAAAGAAGGCAGGAAGGAAAGAAAAAAGGAAGAAGGTAGGAAAGAAGGAAAAAAGGAGGGAGGGAAGGAAGGGAGAAGGAGGGAGAAAAAGAAAGGAAGAGAGAAAGAAATAAAAACACATCCTCACAAGAAATAAGGAACAAACAAGAAAACGTAAAGAGGTCTCATGATTTGAAATCATAGACTCATAGAACGTTAGTGCTAGAAAGAAATTTAGAAAACAGTGTTAGAGCTGAAAAGTGATCTTGTAACTCAGAATGTTTTAACATGGACAATTAGAGCTGGAGCCTTAGAATACACAATGTTCGAATAAACACAGAATAATAGAGCTGGAAGAGACCTTAGAACAAAATATGTAAGAACCCAGACTATACAGAATGTTGGAATGGGACTTAGAGACCATCTATTTCTACCTTCTTATTATATAAAAAAGGAATTTGAGTTTAGCTAAGTGAAGAGACTTATAGCCACAGAGTAGTGTTTCTTTCTTTCCTTCCTTCCTTTCCTTTTATTTCTATCTTTCTCCTCTCCTTTCTCCCTTTCTTTTTCCTTTTTCTTTCCATCCATCCATGTATCCATCCATCCATCCACACATAGATGCATGTAAAATTGCTTACCAGCAGTAAGCTCAGTTTATTTAAGCAAATTAATAGTTGAAGGCACCCTTCCAAAAATATTTCTTTAGGTAGGATTTTGACCATATAACCTCGAATTCCCTTCCCTATCCCTATTCATGATGAGTTCAGTGGATCCCTGAAAACACCGACTATCTCCAACTTCTACAGAAGTGGCTTAGCAACCAACAACCTTCTTCCTAAAAGTGAGCTGGGCAACTACAATAATATAAACTATAGAAACTTCTTGGTCATGTGACCTGCAAGAATTTTCAGAGGTTAATTCATAGAGGCTTTATCTTTTGGAGTCTGTCTTGTGTTTTGGAATTTCTCTTCATGCGGCACATAATTGATTTTTTTTTTGGGTGGAGTTAGATGATTGAAGAGGCAGAGAAAGCAACTTGTCTGCCATCTTGGAGGTCATACTTGAAGTCCCTCTCTCACCAGCCTTCAGCACAAGCCACAATGACAGGTTTGTGCAAGGCCTAGCCCTAGGATAGAGACACAACTCGGTTGAGCACACTGGGCCCTCTCCCACAGCCCACAAGAAATGGTAGATATTGACTCTTCTCATTCATGGAAGGGAAAGGAGATGGGATGGAGCAAAGTGAAATCATGCTGCCTTTTGACTGAGGCTTGACCCTGGTGGAGAGACTTCTACTGCTTCAGTGACTCTGTCCAAATACCCTTTGCCATTCCTCACCCCACAAGAAGTCACAGATGCCAATTCTGTAGAACCAACTGAAAAAAGGTGAGAGTGGAGAGAGAGCAGAACTGGGAGAGCTACCTGTGTGGCTGCCTGAAGGAAAAGTGTCTGAAGAACAGCCAAGATCAGTGTCTTTCTCCCCTTCCTACTCCTTCCTTATAAGAAACTCAGGGTAGGGATCCAGATGAATGAATTTTAGACTCCCCAATGTGAGGATGAGGTGACCTTGCCGTGCAGCTAGGGGTGGGTTGAGGTCATTACATACATACATACATACATCTAGAATATGATGTGACATGAAGGAAAGTTACTCCTGCAAAATTCTCAGAAAAAGTAGAAAAAACCCTCTAAAATGGTTCAAAATAGAAATAAAAATCCACAAAAGAAGAAAATGGGCACAAATAAGGGTCAGAAATGAGAGTTCTTGATGAAGAATTAAAAAACAATAAAAACATTAGAAAAAAATTAGCCCATGATGGAGAAGGAAAGGAAGGAAGGACAAAAGGAGCAAGGATCTCCATAAAGAAATGAGAGATGAACAGGTCTGGAACAAGAAAATACTAAAGAAGAAGAAAATTTGGCAGAAGGGAAATAAAAGGAAATTCTGCTAAAAGAATACATAGATTGTACACAAACTAAAAAGATTGACCTTAAAGAAAGCATGTGCAGAGATAACATAAGGATTATAGGTCTCCCAGAAAAACAAACTCAAAAACACAAATGACATAATTTAAGAAATAATATAAGAAAGTCTTCCAAAATTTTAGAATACAGTCAACAAAGGTCTGCTCGAGAGGATACATAGATCACCAGCAAGGAGGAAAAAAACACTTTAAATGCAGAGAAACGTAGTAGCTAAATTGAATGACCTCAAAGACAAGAAGTCAGAAAATATGACAGAAAGGAAATATGAATAACACAATGATAATTTTATAGTCAAATGAACTGGCAGAAAAGAGAATGATATATTCTAAAAAAAGCAAGAGCACTCAAATTACAGCCTTGAATATGATGCTGTTAGAATACAAGCTCTAGAAGTTCCTATCAACCTGAAATGGTTTCAAATATAGGCCTAGTTACACTTCATGCTTTGCTGTTTAAAGATCAGCTTAATTAGGTTAAGAGAGGTTCATCACCAGAGAGTAGGCTATCAGGAAATGAATATTTTGGACTATAGCAACATTAAACCATTCAAAATTATATACTCTGTGAACACGAGTTATCGATGGAAAAAGATTAATCAAAATTAATATTCAAAAACTGGAGGCATTTAAGGTATTTCTGAAAGAAAAAACCCACAAAAATGAGCAAAGTATTTGACTTTCTAACACTCAAAACAGGAACATAAGCAAGTATCAAAGAAAGAATAAGTGATAAAATCAGCTCTTATGTTTAGAGGTCATTTTTTTCCAGAGTACTGTTCACCTGTCTATGAGGTAAAATAACAAAGAGGTATCATCTAGGGATGAGAGAGAGGGAGGGAGGGAGGGAGAGAGGGACAGGGGGAGAGAGAGAGAGAGAGCGAGAGAGAGAGCGAGAGAGAGAGAGAGAGAGAGAGAGAGAGAGAGAGAGAGAGAGAGAGACTGAAATAGTACTTAAAGAAGAGCAGAACACCATGGACTCCACCCCTAAAACTTTGACAGGTGAATTGAATTTGGTATAGAATGAGATTGCAGAGTCAGAAGTTACAGAATTGAGAAGAGGGAAATGGGGAATAAAGGGGAACAGCTAATACACCATGACAATGTCCTTTAGGGAACAATGGAAGGATGATGTTACTCACAGAATAAATGGCTGAGCCCAGTCTCAAACTCAGGTTTTATGACTCAAAAGTTGCATGTTCTTTCTATCACACCATGGAATTACATGGCTTTCAGCTGAACTGAGACCTGAAACTCAGGCCTTCTGACTCGAAAGTTGTGTTCTTTCTATCATACCATGGAATTCTCTCAACTGAACTCCATGGTACCTAGATGGTGCAGTGGATAGAGTGCTGGTCCTGGAGTCTAGTAGACTCGTCTTCCTGAGTTCAAATCTGGCCTCAGACACTAGCTGTGTGACCCTGGGTAAGTCACTTAACCCTGCTTGCCTCGGTTTCCTCATCTGTAAAAATAAGCCTGACAAAGAGATGACAAATCATTCCAGTATCTTTCCCAAGAAAGACCCCAAATGGCAGCAGGAAGAGTCAGATGTAACTGAAACGCCTGAATAACGACGACAATGGCTGAATTGAAGAGGGGGTTTGTATGCCACCAACCATAAAAGGATACTGTCTCCAAATGATTTCTTACAAAGGGCAAATTTTTACCTGGAGATACAGTCTTTTCCCTAACTTTGGCCTGCCCATCTTGCTTCCTGTTTTTTTTTTCTTAGCATCCAAGAACCCTTCCTTCAGGGAGGTGGATTCTCCGGCAGGCCGAGACTCCCCACCTCCTTTCCCAGGCTTGCTGACCCCTCATCTCCTTAATGATCCACAGCCCCACCCCCCACCCTGTCCCAGAACATGCTCGATCTCTAATCCCACCCCCATATCCATCTCGGTCATGTAAGTTACAAATCTATATTGTATGTACAGTCATTTCTGCAAAATCCCCTTTAAATGCTTTGAAAGCATTATGGACAAGTAATTTGGTACTGTTTTCTTCTGTGAAACTAATGCATAATTCAATGAAAGGGTGAAAAGATGCTAGGGAGAGTTCTGAACAAGACTCTGGAAGGGTCTACCACGGACACAATCACCTGCTTTGAAATGTTAATGGTTCCTAAAAGCAAAGTGAAGTCGCAAAAGAAGTTTGGACTCCTGATGTTCTTAGTATCGGTCAATCTGATCCCACGGCTGACATTTTCCTTGGCTTTTTTCTGCCCAGCAAGACATGAGATGGAGCTCTGAAAGTGCACCCTCCAGCTTGACATTTTTTGGAGGAAAAAAATAAAAACAACCTTCAATATACGTTCAGATACTGCAGGCTCTCTCCACATCCAAAGAGCAGAAGACAATTAACAGAGTCATTAAGAAGCAGCCTCTTACTGCTCCAGAGGCAAACAGTAGTTTCAACTGTATACAACTCACACTAGAACAGAGTTGATGAAACCAGTCCTGAGAGTCGCTAACTGAGAGAATGAACAAATCAAGGCAGTCATTAGGTACGGTCCTTGATAGTAGGCATCTTTCTACCATGAGTAACTGTGGATACTGATGGCATCCACTTTAAAAAGCCACCTGGAAGGTGTAGATGTTAAAACAGCATTTACAAAACAGTTTTCTCAAGACAACCCTGCTTGGTGCAGAAGGCAGATATATTACTCCCATTTCAGAGACAAGAAAACTGAGTCTCAGAAAGGGGAGGTGACTTGCCCAAAGTCACAGGACTGGTGAGCACCAAGGGTGATTTTAAACTGAAACCTCTTGACTTCAAGGACCACGCTCTCTCTACCTCAACTTGCTGCCTCTTAAGATCACATGAAAACTCACGCAGAGACACTTCTGAGATGGTATGTTGTATCTACTACTTCAACAGCACATTTTTGGTTGGTACATGCTCCCTCCACTAACACAAGCCCTATCGGCCAGTCTGAGTTGCTACTGTTGACAAGCACCTCCAAATCAAGCCGGATGGGTCCTCAGATAACAGATGCAGAGTCCTTGGCAAAATCCACACCTGAAGGCATTTCAGGCTCCGTGGGACCTCTTAGAGGTTTCCTGTCAGAGCCTTCAAGGGCCTATGGCCCTCTTCTGGACACAGGGAGGTATCTTTCAGCGAACTCAAGGTGTCATCAATTAACACAGCATGTTTTATTGCTGCAAGCAACCCCCTTCATCTATTTCCATTCCCTTGAGGATGTGGAACCCAAGGCTCAGACACCATAAGTGGTCTGCTTAAAATCAGGCACGTATGGTAGCTGCAGGGCCAGATGGGAAAGCCCCGGTCCCCCAACTCCCAGGCTGATACCCTTCTGCAGAGGGCTGGATCGAACCCACAGGAAGAAGATCTACAGCCACAGATGTCTCCTCAACCTAAGGAACTTCTCAACGTTAAGGAAGGAAAAGCTCAAGAAGTAACATGATGCGGCAGAATGAGAAGAGGATTTTAGAGCCAGAGGACCTGGGTTTCGATTCTTTATTGGAGACACACTGCCAATGCTGTCTTAAATGACTCATTTAATGACTCAGGAGTTCAGCTCTCTCCTCTGTTAAATGATGAGGCCGGAATGGTAGAAGATCACTAGGATCCTTTCCCTCCTCTAAATCCTGAGATCCTGGTCACAAGGAGAATGAACTGTTTCAGGAAGTCTTCAAGCGGAGCCTACATGCCCGCCTATAGAGGATATAGATAGAGTAGAGAGGGGTTCTCTAGGAAACTCTGGGTTGAAAAAGAGAAATGCTGAAGTCCCTTTCATCCCAAAAGGGTGACTCAGTGGATAGAGTGCCAGGCCTTACGTCAGGAAGACTTGAATCTAAATTCAGCCGTGTGACCCTGGGCAAGCCGCTTAAATTCTGCTTACCTCAGTTTCCCCTTCTGTCAAATGGGGATGCTAACAACACTTACCTCCCAGGGTTGCTGTGAAGCTCAAATGAGATAATGATTGCAAAGCACTCAGCGCAGCGCCTGGCACTTACTTGGTGCCCTAGGTTGTTGTTGTTTAGCTATTTCAGTCATGTCTGACTCTCCGTGACCCCATTCGGGGTTTTACTGGCAAAGAAATTGGAGTGGTTTTTGCCATTTCCTTCTCCAGCTCATTTGACAGATGAGGAAACTGAGGCAAACAGGGTTAAGTGACTTGCCCAGGGTCACACAGCTAATAAGTGTCTAAGGCTGGACTTAAACTCAGAGGGATGAGTCTTCCTGACTCCAGGCCCAGTACTCTATCCTCCGTGCCACCTAGCTGCTCCAGGTGCTATACAGATGCTGGTTATCATCATCACCATCACCACCACCATCATCATCCTCATCTGAGACCCTCTTTCCTCTGTGTTGTAATGCTTTCTTTAGCTCTCTGGGGTTCTTTTCTCTGCGATCTCTATGGGGAAAAAATCAACGGTGATCAAGTTTTTAATGTGATCTGGCCCTTGGGTTAACATCTTGACCTTGCTTGACTTGCTTTAATTCAGCACTGAGAACAGGGCCTGGAACGTTGTGGCAGCTCAATAAATATTTATTGATGACAGAAACAAACTTGGGCACCGAATCCAATGCCTAAGGGTGAAATTTTAGGTGATTAATGACAGCTCCAGTTCTGGGAAGGCTTTGTAATTACAATGCACTTTACGAAACCCACCCATGGGGATTCTGTGACCCTTAGAGCTTAGGGGCCGTAGGGATAAACTTCTGCATTTAACTGAGGAGGAAACTGAGAGGCAAAGTGATTTTCATGGAGAAGAGAAGACTTCAACCCAGGTCTTCTGACTTAAACCCAAGAGCTCTTTCTTTTAAACCCACATGGCGTCTCTCATGCCTGGTATTCTTTCATTTTATTAAGACCTCCAAAAGGTGGGTTGTGCAGCTTCCATCATCCCCCATTTCACAGAGGAGGAAACTGACTTGCCCAAGGCTGTCTAGAACCAGGTTCTGCACTTAGGTCCTTGGTGTTCTAAAGGCCCTGAATATGACAGCTGCCTCTTAAATTGAATGCAGAATTTTTAAAGAGCTGGATTACTTAACCAGGTTAAATGAGACAAAGCAGTCAACATTTTTGAGCCTCAGATTGTATGTTTACAACACTAGAATTTTCCTATATGGCCTGTCTGATCCTATCAGTAAGGCACAGGATCAAAGAGCTAGAATGGCCATCAGTGGTCATCATGTACAAACACGAATGTACTCAGTGAGTGTGTTCGACTAGAGGGCAGCAGGCTCCTCACAAGCCCACCCCATCCTCAGGCAGTCACTCTTTATTCTGGGCAACTCTTAGGGGGCAATTCTTCGTAGTACTGAGTAAAATCCCTACCGGGGTCAAGCAAAATAAGTCTAATCCTCTCCTTCTAACAGCCCTTAAGACATTTGGAGAGAATGATTATATCTCATCATACATTCTTTCCTTTCCCAGGCTGAACATTTCCAGTTCCTGCAACTACAGGGTGTGGTTTTAAGACCTCCTTATACCTTGGTTAACCCTCCACTGTATGTCCTGGTTTGTCAATGTCCCTTCTAAAATGTGGCATCTGGGGAATGGAAGACATCAGGACAGTAATATCACAGAGCCAGAGTCTGGATGGGGGCTTAACAGACTACCCTGTCCAACCTCTTCACTTTACAAATGAGAGAATTAAGGCTCAGACCAGTGATGTCACTTGGGCAAAGGTATTAAGTGGAACAGTGGGATTCGAACACTTTCCAAATCCAGGCCCTCTTCTGTGGCACCACAATTTGAGGAGGATAGGGGGCAGTGACGCTTTCACGTGTCTCCCCTTAGACATTCTCGTTCTTCATCATTAGGCTAACATTTTGTGTTTGACAAAGTGAAGTCATACCCATCCTGAGGATCATCTATCAGTTTTCTCTTTGAGAGGTGAATGGATTTTTGGAGTTGGCTCTAAAAGTTGAAGAGACACAGTGCAATTTTGTCTTAAAAGCAGAAAGAATCTTAAAGATGAACAAAGGATCAACCCAGACAGTATAATTCACAAGGTCAAAAAAAGGGGGGGGGTCTGGGAATGGCTCCTGGGACAAGCTGATTGACTGAGGGAGTTCAAGGAGAGAATAAGATGATTGTGATAGATCATGGGGCGGAGAGAAGGAGACATGCTTAGTAAGGCAGAAGAGACCTCCAGAAACCACAGAAGTCAGCAGAAGGGGTGAAAAACACATTGTTCAACTCCTTTCTATTAGCTTGTTGACTTGGCCAAGCCGAGGAGGTAATGATTACCAAACCAATCAATTACGATGCTTGAAATTAAGTTGAAAATTGGAAAGCTCTTATTGAAAGCACAACTGTTCTGGGCTATTCTGAAGGGAGAGTCTGTTAAACTGCATTCTTTTTCAGGCATGAAGGAATAAGGATTTTGAGATGCAGGGGTGAGAAAAAGTACATTCCGGGAATTGGGGCGGGCCCGTGCACATGCAGGGGAAGCAGAAAATGGAATGTCCTGTTTGGAAAGCTGTTTTGTTGGAAATGGATGGAATGCAGACTGCATAAAGGGGAATAGCATGAGATAAGGCTGAGAAAGTAGGCTGGAGGCAGACTGTGGACTGTATTAAACAATTATGAAGAGTTTATGTATTATGTTAGAGGCAATAGGGAACCATCAGTGGCTTTTGGATCCAGTGTTGACACTGGTGTTTTAAGACTGTTGGGGAGAGTAGACTTGAGAGAAGCAAGAATGGAATTAAGGAAAGGAATTAGGAGGCTAGCACGATAATTCAGGAACCAGGCGATAAAGGCACGAACTCATCACTGGCTGGGTGCTTAGAAACAAGGGAACAGGTAGATCCAAGAGATCAGAGGATGTAGAATCACAAATTTAGTGCTGGAAGGAAACAAAGAAGGCCATCTATCCCAATGTCCTAATTTTATAGAGGAGAGGACCAAGTCTTAGAGAGATTAAGTGACTTATCCAAAGTCACACAGGCAATAAGAACAGTCAGGATTTGAACCCAGGTCTTCTGGTATATTGTCCTGTGATACTGCGGGGGAGTACTTCCATCTCTGTTTCATAATAAGCTCAGAGAATCATAGAATTTTAGGACAAATATTAATAAATATGAGAGCTAGATCTCAAAAGGCAGAACATTAGGACGTAGAACATCAGAGTACAAGACAGAAAGTCAAAGCCTGAAGGAACATTAGAACATCAAATGTCCGGGGTTGCAGTCACATCTACCCCTCTCTGTCATGTCCACTTGGTGGAGTGAAATCCAGCCTGCCACTTTTCTGTTGGCCACTTGCTAAAAGGTTCCAAGAGCTACTGCCGGAAAGAGAATATCTTATAGAATCGCAGGACTTATAGCTGGAATGAAGCCCAGAGATCATCTACTCCAGCACTCCAATTAAATAAACGGGGAAAAAAGAGGCCCCAAATGGAAAAGGGCCCTGCCCAAGGTCACTGAGACAGTAAATACCAGCACTGAGGTTCAAACCCAAGGACTCAGACTTCAGTTCTAGCATGCTTTCTATTATGTCACCATACCTCTCCTAAAATTTTTCTTCTCTTCCTGCGGAAGAATTATGAAAAGACCAGCAGAAAATACAGAGCGGTGTTCCTGCAGACCCTTTGTACCACTGGTGAGTTCTTCCAGAAACCTCCATTTAGAAGAGAGGCCCAGGCCAGTGATCCCTGGTTCTTTGGACTTACCCACCATGCTTCACCGGCCACCCGCCTTTGCCCCTGTGTGCCCCTTCTCCTGATTGTGAGTTCTTCTGAGGACTTCCATTTTAGGAAAGGGCACTTCCTCCTCCTCCTCATCAGCCTTCACTTTTTCAGCTCCCCTTTAATGTGTTCTCTTCCCCCACTAGAATGTAAGTTCCTTGAAAGCAGGAAATCTTTTTTTTTTTTGGATTCCCAGCTCCTTGCCCAGGTCCTGGTACATAGTAGGCACCTAATAAATGCTTGTTGACTAGATCGGTGCGGAGAGCAATGGTGACGCTACTGAGAGGCCTAAAAGGTAGCTTGTGAGTCTGACATCCTAGGATTCTTTAAGTATTATTAAAATGCTACATGCTAGATAACGCATCATATGGGAGTATTAGAAACATATGGTCTTTGTTACTTAATTAGTAAACAAAAAAACATTATAAAAATAATAACCATTTATCTACTACGTACTGAGATCACTGGATAAAAACAACTTCCTACAAATGCTGAGCACTATAATTATACCTGGGGGTCACTGAAAGGTCTTTCAAACCATCTCCATAAGCACTTCAGCCTAACTTCATCTTGATATCTTACCATTAGCTTTCTTATCTCCTCCACTGAGATATTTTTCTATTTCTCTAGGCTTCTCCCATTACCTGATGGGATTTTTGCCATGTGTCCCAGGCCCCTACATCCTTTAAACTGAGATTTGTGCAAAAATTCTCTAAAAAAAACATGCTTGCTCATAAAAACTGCAAAGCAGCTTTAGGTCTAGGCCTATTTCTGACATTGTCGGTATGACTTTTGTCAAATGACTGTGCTTATTTAGGCCTTGGTTATCTAACTATAAAAAGGAGTGGAAGGGGGGAGGAGAAGAGTCAGTATTGGTGATGTCTAATGTCCCTTTGAAATCTGACATTCTGGGATAAAAAATTCTGTGTCCCAAGACCCCTTCAAGTTCTAGTATTATCTGTTCTCCTTTTCTGTGATTCTGAGTTCTGACACTCCAAGATTCTACAGATTCCATAAAACACCCTGACAACATCCTACCTAGGAACAGTCTGAGAGCATGTTAAATCAAATAAATGCATGATTCTTACTCCTATCTCTGGATAAACTTGACTGCAACGATCAGAGTAAATACCTTTCTGCACCAAAATTAAGCACTCATTTTTTTCCCTGAGAATTGTCGATGGCAGAGTTAATCATATTTTTGTAATATGTAATGTTGTCTAAAAAAAAAGTCAGTATGAACTTGCTGCTGACTTGTCAATATTTCAATAAATCAGGTGGAATCTTGCAAGACTGAAGGGAAGCACAGCAATAAACTGTCTTGGAATGGAAGGAAAGGCAAACATACTCTGTAACGCACAGAGAAGAAAAATACTTACCAATCCCTGGGGCATCTAAAACTGGGGAAAAAGTAAATTACAGGATATGGGCCCAGGGTTTTAATCTGTATCCAGCAGATCAATCTAGTATTTTATGTTAATATGATTAAATCTTCAGCCTTGATTCTATAGAGAGCAATCAGAGTTCTAAGACCACGTTCAGGGTCTCAGGCCTCTCCTCTGTAAAATTTGAGAGGGGGTAGGGAAGATCTTATACAAAATAATCTTTAAGCCTCTTCCAGCTCTGGAATTTTTGTGTTAAACAATCCCAGACTCTCTGAGATGGAAGAGAGCCTAGGAGTCTTCTAGTCCAAATCCTATCTGTATCAATCCTGTCTGTATCAAAAATCCATCTATATGATTCTGTGGTTTTCAAATCAATCAAGGCTCCTGAAGAAGAGAATCCTATATATATATTTTTATGCTTCAGAATTTACCCACATGGAAGCTTTCCACATAATCACCCAAATTTTTTTGTCATTTTCACCTGACCTTTCAGGGTGAAAGCACATTTTATCAAAAGGCAAGGCGGACCAACAGGCAGAGACCCTCAAAGATGGTCTACAAAAGGAAACACGGGAGGAAAACCCCCATAATTATGGTAAAGGGTACAGGACTGCTCTGGATAAGCAAGATCCTAAATCTCAGCTGCCTTAGTCCATGAGAGTTAGGTATTAAAGATAAGAGAAAAATCTTTCTGTTCTGGGCCCTGTCATGATTTTTATTCTAGTTCTGATTAGTAAAAACCCACAAAATGAGGGATTATAAAGAATTAAGGCTTAATTATCCATGTCAGGACTATGAAGGGAGTAGCAGAATGAATGGGGGGGGGCGGGGCTTGGGTTTCAATCTTAATTCTGCCACTTATTGACCATTCTAACATTCTGTATTCTGGAAGCAACAAGGTGGTGCAGTGTATAGAGCATCAGGCCTGGAGTCAGGAAGGCTAGCCTTGGTGAGTTCAAATCTGGCATCAGACATTTACTAGCTGCATGACCCTGGACAAGTCACTTAATGCTGTTTGCTTCAGTTTCCTTATCCGTAAAATGAGCTGGAGAGAGAAGTGGCAAACCACTCCAGTGTCTTTGCCAAGAAAACTCCAAATAGAGTCACGAAGAATCAGACACAAGTGAATCCCATCATTCTCTGGCATGTCAGTCACTTAGGTAAGTCATTGAAACACAATTTCTCACCTACAAATGAGGACATTGGACCATATGATGTCAGAAGCCCTTTGCAGATCTACATCTATGATTCTATAAACCTAGATTTGAATGTGGGCTCTGACACTGATTACCCATGTGGCCTTGGGCAGTTTACTAAAATCTCTCTGGGCTATAGCATCTACCTCTGTACAAGAAGCTATCTACCATACCTGATTATTTTGAGGAAAATCTTTTGTAACCTTGTAAAGTTATACAGAAATCAGAGTAATGGCTCTGGTCCACAGGATAGGAAGAGAATGATGATGACTTAATCTGAAGGTCACGCATACCTAGCAATAAACTGATCTTTTAAATTCTGTTCTAATACTTAAAACTTGCTGCTATTTCCTGAAATAGTGTTTGGAAATGGGAACAGAATGGTCAGTAAAGAATATCTTTGATTAAAAACTTGACCAAATAAATGATTTTATAAAAAGATTAAAATTCTACTTTGGACAGGCAAAACGTTGGAATAAAACTGATATCGGGACTCAGGGTGTACTTGGGACAATTTCAAGGTCCGAGTCATGAAGAACGATTGATACAGGGTCAGTAAGGTAGCTGAGTAGTGCAGAAGATAGAGTGTCAGCCCTGAAGTCAGGAAAACCTGAGTTCAAATTCAGCCTCAGACATCTGCTAGCTGTGTGATCCTGGACAAGTCACTTAACCCTGGTTGCCTCAGTTTCCTCATCTGTAAAATGAGCTAGAGAAGAAAATAGCAAACCACTCCCCTTTCTCTGCCAAGACAACCCGAATGGGGTCACAAAGAATCAGATACGACTGAACAACAACAACAAATAGGAAAAACGCTGAGACCTGGGTTCCAGGCCAGCTTTGTCCCTAAATAGTAATATACCTTTGGTCAAAGCATTCCTTAAGAAATGGTTATTGAATAAATGAACTTCCTTTCTTCTCTATGTTTTTGGTTTTTCCTCTGTCAAATACGGGCATAGCGATCTTAGAAATAATTTCCAGTTCTATTATTCTATGCTCTGTGATACAATATTCAATTTTCTATGGTTCCTTTTAGCTCTGGCATTTTAAATCCTAACATTCTATATTCTAACCCTCTATGTTCTGACACTATTCTGTGTTTCAAGGTCCTCCCCAGCTCTAACATTCTGTGCTCTAAGGTCCCTGTCATTCTGTGGGGTTTCAGGTACCTCTCTGATGGGACTAAGCATAGGGCTAAGTTTGGCCAAAAAAAAAAAACCAAACTTGCAGATGGAGGAAGTTTTGTAATCTATCATCCAGGCTGTTCCAGTCCATACATCTGTTAAATGAATGAATGCGAGCATGGATGAATAAGCAAGGAGACAGCATAGGGGAGAAAATTTGTTTCTTCTGAGCAGACTAAGGCAGGTTCTCATTTAGCCCTCAATTGTGCTGAACTGAAAAAAAAGGGGGCAGTTTCAAGGCAAATCACTACAGTCCTTTGAAATGTTAAAGGAAAGACCTCAACATAAAGGAAGTGGTTAAACTCTATGTTTGTTCAAGGCAAAGAGTCAGCACTTCCTATTCAATGCCTCCCTAATTACCCCAGGGATCAAAGGAATTGGAGTGATTGCCTGGCCTTTCAGACTGCTAATGGATGAGCCCTGCCCCACTGACAGGCAAACTCCATCCCGGTGTACAGAGCCTGGCCCTCACAGAGAGAAGGGGAAAGGGGGGCTAATCCTTAACCTTTTTTGTGTTATTTCTTTGGGAAGGAAGGTTGGGGGTTTCTTGGGGGGGGTGGAGAAGAGGGATAGTTGTCAACCCATTTTTAAAAATGACCTATTTTCTATGTAAAGGTATCCTAGCTTATCAAAAACAAGTCTCAATTTATTTACAGGGTACGATTTCTTCTTCAGTCAAAAACAGAAAGGGTTCTAGACTTCAAGGGAAATCACCAGGGTCTGAGTCTCAGCTCCACCACAAACTTGTTATGGAACCTTAGGTAAATTTCATTCCCTCTTTGTACCTTGATTTCCCATTTCTAATAGGAGAATAATAACACTTGCATTATCTCATAGGGTTGTTAGGAGGAATGGGATTTTGAAAACTTAAATTAACTCTCTCTCTCTCTCCCGTCCCGCCCCCATCTCTCTAGTTAACATTTCAGGGACCCTTTAAGAACCAACTTTCTATCTACTAAGAACACTTTCAGCTCTACAATTCTTTCATTAACTGTTTTGCTCTGAGTCTGAGTCTCCCCACCGGTAACTTCTTCCTTTCTTTGGGGATCTATGATTTCATCCATCTGGGTGGTCACTGCCTTATGGCAGAGATCACCTTAGTTAACTTAGTGAGTACTTTCCAAGTTTCTTTGCCCACCGAATTCACCACTGTACGGCCGAACTGGTAATAAGCTTCTCTTAACTTAGCTAGGATGGTCCTGAGACAGTAGACATGCAGTCCACCACCAGATACCTGGTGAAAGCTTTTCCAGCTAGGGAGGGCCTGCCCAGACCTTTAACTCCACTAGCTCAGCCTATGAGAGAGCTTCCGGGTATCCTGTCGGCCACCATGACTTTAGGAGAGGCTCATGATCTGTAAAGTGGGCATAATCCTGTGTACCTCACAAGGATGCAAGGAGGAAACGCTGGAGAAATAAGCAATTGGAAATGTGAGACATTACTCTGATTTTGCCTCTACCGATAAGAAAAGAGGAGAGAAAGTAGAAGGACTGGTTTTGCAGCCAGTGGGAATATTACCAAGAAGCCGCTTATTTCTGTGTTCCCGTCCCAAGCCACCAGTCAATTCCCTGTGATATGTATTGTGCAACCCTTTCTAAGTCAAACAGCATTTTCCCTTCTCCATTCCCTCGGTGACATGGTCCATACGAGGGAGGTATTATTTGATGTTCAAAGTCAATTATAAGATGGTCCCAGTGTACCTTCAAATGGAGTTTTAATTTGTGTATATATTATTGGTCTTGGCCTCTTCCCCCTGGGGTATTCACTTCAATTAGAGAAATGAGGACAAGCAGTCTTAAAGAGGGGCCTAGCACCTTGCCTGCTAACCACTGAGGCTCTAGGTCAACCAGCCGAGGACAGAATTAAGTGGCAAACTCCATTTGATTAGAACTCTCTAATTGTAGAAATAGCATAGATTGAAATATAGCCAAATCTTATACTGAAATGTTTACCCTATTCCTTGAATATTCATGCTGACAAAATTCCCCAAAGAAGGATAACTTGCAGTAATGTTTCTTTATAATAAAAAACAATTAAAATAATTTAAAAGTTATTTGTGAAATAAAATATCACGAATGCCCCCGATACATCCCCGCTTTTATCTAATATTGTAGTCCAATTGGACTCCATAATTTCCCAAATAATTCAAAAACAACAACTTATTAAGTCTGAAGTCTTCAGTCGCTCCCCAATGGCTTCTAGGAATAAATGCAAAATTGCCAGCCTGTCATTTTGAGCCCTCTACAATATGGCTCTTATGTGCCTTTCCAGTCTTATTTCAAATAACATTTTTCAACATTTTTAGGAAACCTGGCCAAGAATTCCTTCAGTGTCCCATCTCAATATCCCATTCATCTTTTAATACCCAACTCATATAATGCCTCCTCCATGAAGCCATCCTGGATACCCACAATTAGATCTAATTTCTCTCTCTAATTCCCATAGCACTTCCTTAGGCAGCTTTCTCATAGCTTTTATCACATACCACCTGGCATTTGGGATTTGTATATTATTTTGCTTATCACCTCAAACTCTTTTCCTTAAGGGAAGCAATTGTGCTTTTTCAACTTTCTATCTCCCAAAGCTCCTGATGTCGGGCCTTGCCTTTAGAGACACTCAATAAATGTTACAATATGAGATCACACTTGTTGTTCAGTCATTTCCAGTTCTGTCCAACCCTTCATGACCCCATTGGGGGTTTTCTTGGCAGAGATCCTGGAGTAGTTTGCCATTTCCTTCTCCAGCTCATTTTACAGATGAGGAAACTGAGGCAAGCAGGGTTAAGTGACTTGCACAGGGTCATGCAACTAGTAAGTGTCTGAGGCTGCACTTGAATTCAGAAAGATGAGTCTTCCTGACTCCAGACACTGAGCCACCTAGCTGCCCAGATAGCACTTATACAGTGTTTTAAGATTTGCGATGGATGTTACAAATATTATCTCACTTGATCCTCCTATCAACCCTGCGAAGTAGCTGCTATTACTGTCCTCATTTTACAGACGAGGAAATGGAGGGATGGAGCAGTTAAGTCACTTTCCAGGGTCACATAGTTAATAAGTGTCTGAGGATGGATTGGAACGCTGCTCTTTCTAACCCCAGATTCAGTACTCTACTTTGCTGGTCTCCCAAATTACGGGTTGAATTGTAGATTTCACTGTAGATGGAATGCCTCAAAGTTTAACACAACGCACATTTAAAAAAAATTCCAAAAAAAAAAAAGATTTATTACAGGATCTTTGGATTTGATTTGACCCCAGGAATTCAATCTTTAGCTGATGTAGGAGTCCCTTCTACGGTGTTTTTTTTAAACTAGGATTTCTATAGTGCTTTAGCGTTTACAAATTATTTTACACATGCTAAATCATTTGATTCTCTGACCAACTCCGGGAGGATGGGCCTATTATTATCCTCATTTTACAGATGAGGAAACTGAGGCAGATAAAAGTTAAGTGACTTGGCCAAGATCACACAACTAAGAAGTATCTGAGGCAGGATATGAAATTGAGTCTTCCTGACGCCAAGTACAACCTAACTGCTTCAATATTCCAAACAAATAGTCATTCAGTCTTCCCTTGAAGACCATCTGTGATGAGGAACTCACTCCCTTTCAAGGCTACTAGATAATTCTAGGCTTAGACATTCTTCCTTATACTGAACTGAAATTTGCTTATTTATAACTTTTTCTCATTGATACTACTTCTACCCCCTGGGGCCACATAGAATAATCTGTGCATTCTTTCCCTTAACCTACCTCAGATATTCGAGGCCTTCTAAGCACCCCTAGCTCCTTCAAATAACCTCTCAACCCAAAAAAATGCACGAAACGATAAAACTTCAGGACTGAGCAATCACATAAGATATCTGTTATGAAATTGGCCTCACTCTTAGTGAAAAGGTAAGTGATGTAATCCACATTCTAAATGGAAGAACAAGACAGAGTTTTGTCTTCTTCAAACAAAACAAAACAGAAAAAAACAATCATGTTAGAATTGCATTTGATCCCTTCTTTCATTGATCTTATCCTTCCTCCTCAATACCCTGTAAAAATGTATGGGTCCTCTCTCTCTCTCTCTCTCTCTCTCTCTCTCTCTCTCTCTCTCTCTCTCTCTCTCTCTCCCTCCCTCCCTCTCTTCTCTCTCTCTCTCAGCAAGTAACTGAATGATAGTCTGAGAAGATGTGATTAAATAGATGGTTCAGCACAAGTAATGACACTGGTAGTTTTTCTTTTCCACTGGAGGCTCTGGGTAAAATCCCACTCAGGGCTGGGAGGAAAGATAAATCTGGTTTCATGGTACACACCAGCTAACAGAGCTTCCCAACAAAAATTTAACACATCCTGACAATCTGTTCACTGCAGTCTGGCAGAGGAATACAGAGAATGGCAGAACTAGATAATGTGGAGCCCGGGGGTTTAAGACAAATGAGTGTTACCAGGTCGCCTACCTTGCCCCTTAGCTTAGGCATTACCAATCCAGATAAAACTCCTGATCCTATTAAAAAATTAGCAATCTGACTCTTACTAGCCCAAGAATCAATGAAACCAGGATGCAGTTATCAAATGCTTATTAGGAGCAGGGTTCCGTGCCAGGCACTGGATATACAAACACAGAAATCTCTGACTTCATGCAGCTTATATTCCACTGGGGAGATGCGTAGGACCCTTGCGTAAGTACATGCATAATAATCTGAAGAATGAAAGAATGTTAACAACTAGAGAGATTATAAAATAAGACTTAAAGGAAAGTAAGGATTCCAAGTGGTAGGGGTGAAGATGGAGTGTCTGCCAGACATAGAGAGCTTATAGCAATAGTCCAGAGGAGAAAAGATGAAGGCAGGGACAAGGATGGCAGCCGTGTAAGCCAGGAGAACATGATGGACACACGACAATCTTGAAGGCTCATTAAATATCCTCCCTTGAAGACCACCTGTGATGAGGAACTCACTAATCTTAGACATTCTTCCTTGTACTGAACTGAAGATGGATGTATCTTCCATACATAGAGAGCTTATTGCAATAGTCCAGAGAAGAAAAGATGAAGGCATGAATGAGGATGGTGGCTGTGTGAGCCAAGAGAACATGATGGACACAGGATGATCTTGAAGGCTCATTAAATATACACAGATCCCAAACTTCTTAGTCTGGTGTTCAATGTC